>NW_026652918.1:0-4957 GCF_009828535.3 Hylobates moloch
CTTTGGGGGTGTTGCAGGGCTTAGGGGAGCCCAATCTGAGCCCCTCACCTGCTTTCGTGTACCACATCCTGACTTGCTGGTGGGCTCCTACCCGGGAGGGCTGTGCTGACCTTGGCAGGGCTGAGGTCTGGCACTGCAGCGTCTTCTGGCATCTCTCTTCCTCCTTTCCCCTCTACTGAGGTTTGGGGCTACAGGAGGCCCCGATTTCCGCCAAGATGGACGTTGCATTTCTAGTTGCTGTTTCTCTCCATTGTTTTGGGGTGATTTGAGGAGTGTACCTGTCAGGGTCCAACTAGAGAAACAAGACGTGTAGGAGATGTATATGAAAAGGTTTGTCACAGGGAATCGACTTACTCGGTTGCAGGGTCTGACCAGGCGCATTTGAAATCCATGGGGCAGACCACAGGGAAGGGCGGCTGGAACTGTGGGCACTGCCGAGGCTACTGTCCCTGGGCGGAGTTTCCTCTTTCTCAGGGAAGCCGCTGCTTTGCTTTTGAGGCCTTCTACTCACTGAGCCAGGCCCACCTGGGTCATTAAAGATTATCTCCCTTACTTAAAGTCAGTCACGTGACAGCCGACCTCAGTCATGTGACAGCATACCTGGAGAGCAGCACCTACAGTTGCGTTTGACTGATGGCTGGACTGTGGACCCTGGCCATCACGGGTAAGGGATACAGCTGTTTTTTTTTTTTTTTTTTTTTTT
This sequence comes from Hylobates moloch, assembly GCF_009828535.3. NCBI lineage: Eukaryota > Metazoa > Chordata > Mammalia > Primates > Hylobatidae > Hylobates > Hylobates moloch. The sequence continues at coordinate 704 of NW_026652918.1, forward strand.
GCCATTGTGACCCCAGAAGTTGACAAAGACTCCTCCAAACTTCTCATGTAACATCTCATGGATGTTTGAAAACATAACATAATCTGTGATTTCTTCTGTCGCTAGTCACTGTGTTTAAATTTTAAAGTAGTGAATTGTACCAATATTAATCCAAAGAAGAATTAAGAATTATTTTTCCCTTACATCTGGAATGGCAGTGAACATGGCTGGAGTTGATTGGCTGTGAGTGCCTTGGGCTCTGTGAGAGATTCATTAGGGGATCTCCATTCCTCGTCCTACTCTACAGGATCAACCTTGTGGTCACTTTATGGTCAAGGTCACTAGTGGTCAGCTTGCAAGTCCAAACAGGACAGAACATCTGTGGCCCAGCCTGACAGAGGCACCCGTTGGTCTGGAGCTTTCTGACTTGGACTTCTTTTTTAGGTCAGGGACGTGATTGGCTTGCATTTGACCTCGCACACGGCGTCCTTTTACAGGGAAGGAACATGGCACTATCTCCTCTGGCAGGGCGAGCTGAAGTCTGCAGTCCTTCACTTGCTTTTTTTTAAATTTTGAGACAGAGTTTTGCTCTTGTTGCCCAGGCTGGAGTGCAGTGGCATGATCTCAGCTCACTGCAACCTCTGCCTCCTGGGTTCAAGCGATTCTCCTGCCTCAGCATCCCAAGTAGCTGAGATTACAGGATTCTCCTGCCTTAGTCTCCCAAGTAGCTGAGATTACAGGCATGCGCCACCACGCCAGGCTAATTTTGTATTTTTAGTAGAGATGGGATTTCTCCATGTTGGTCAGGCTAGTCTTGAACTCCTGACCTCAGGTGGTCCGCCTGCCTCAGCCTCTCAAAATGCTGGGGTTAGAGGCGTGAGCCACCATGCCCAGCCACAAATTTTTTAAGAAATTCAAACCGTAGAAAGTGTGTACTGTCAATCCGTTCCTAGGTCTCAAAGGCCAAATGTAGCTCCTGGTAACAGTTTGATGTCTACCCTTTCAAACTTGGGTTTCTCGACACACAGACACACAGACACACACACACATGCACACACGAACACAGGTATCTAGTTTTGGTGAAATGTATTCATACTAACTTTTTTTGAAATTTTTTTCCCTCAATATAATATAAACTTCCATCAATGACTGGGTGCATAATTCTTTCTTACTCTTTTTAATGGCTGCAAAATAAACTCAAAGCTCCATTTCTTCTGTAAATAAACAAGACTGTTGCCCACTATACACAGCTTGGGGAGGCTGGTGGGCTCCAGTCTACTTTCCTACTTCTGCAGTTGGGTTTTGTGTTGTTAGTGCTGTGTGCTCTCAAACCTGCTTATGGGAGTTGTGTTTGTTATTGTACAGACATAGCTTTCTTTTCTTTTCTTGTTTTAGAGACAGAGTCTCACTCTATTGCCCAGACTGGAGTGCAGTGGTGTGGTCATACCTCACTGCAGCACTGAACTCCTGGACTCAAGCAATCCTCTCACCTCAGCCTCTAGAGTAGCTTGGACTAACAGGTTCATACCACCATATCTGGCTAATTTTTTAATTTTTATCTTTTGTAGAGACAGGGTGTCACTATGTTGCCCATGTTGGTCTCGAACTCCTGGGCTCAAGCGATCCACCTGCCTTGGACAGCCAAATTGCTGGAATTACAGGCATGAGCCACCACACCCAATCAGAAATAGCATAAATGACATAATTTATAAATTCAGTGGGTGTAAAGAAAGGAAAATCTCAAGTTGACTGATCTGAAAATACAGAATGAGGAAAACTTTTAAAGACAATTTCTGTTGAATTAGATATGAGTCGTAATGAAAATTGATCAGGGTTTTGTATTCACATGCATAGGTGCATTTAGACACTTCACTTTAAGAAAATCAAACCAGGAAACATGAAATATGTGATTTGTGAAGAAATTAATGTGAACAGCAATGAGTAGATTTTTTACTCAAAGAAAGGGCTGGGCTGTACATCTGTTGATTGACTAATGATGGTTCATTTATGTGTTTTACATTAGAAATATTTATTGTAGGCGTGGATCATTATTTATAGTGCCTAACTTTATCATTTTTAATGTTGCTATTAATGAACATTCATATGAATGAAGATTCATATGGATCTTGGTTATATCCGTAGGAAGGCGTCAGCTGGTCCAGTTCCGGAATATGGTTGTGCCTTCATTTCATTGCTCCCTGCTTTAGTTATTTACGACATTCTTTCCCTTGGTTTCAGGTAACCTGGAAATAGTCATAGATTACACTCGAGCTCACAGACTTCTTTGAGATGTCTGCTTTTTTTGGTTTTGAGACGGAGTCTTGCTCTGTCACCCAGGCTGGAGTGCAATGGTGTGATCTTGGCTCACTGCGGCCTCCGCCTTCCGGGTTCAAGCGATTCTTCTGCTTCAGCCTCCCGAGCAGCTGGGATTACAGTTGCACGCTGCCATGCCCAGCTAATTTGTTTTTTGTATTTTAGTAGAGACGAGGTTTCACTGTGTTGCCCAGGCTGGTCTTGAACTCCTGAGCTCAGGCAATTCCCCCGCCTCAGTCTCCCAAAGTGCTAGGATTACAGGCATGAGCCACCGCTCCCAGCCGAGATGTCTGCATTTCGTTACAAATGTGCCCATACACTTCTGAGAAGGGTAGAGCATGTTAATCTGTTTGTCTTACTCTGGCTGCACTCCGCAGAAGCGACTGCCTGTGAAGTTTAATTGGTTTGGAGGTGGGACAGTGCCATGATGTCTAGTTAACATGTATTTAAGTTATACCTTGAGGTCATTTGAAAATGGAATTCTCCCTAGTGCCCAGCTTGTGTTTATCCTCTGATGTTTCTAATCATTTAGCCATTTAAAATAGGGAGATGATGAGACACTTGCAAGGCTTTTAAGAAATTAATCTCCCACTTAGCTTTTTATAATGTTAATTAATGTCTATACCAAACTCAAAGCAAACATTAATGGTGTAATAATCTAAGTAGTCTCTTTAATATCAAGGCTAATTCAGAAAGCCTTGTATGAGGTTGCTCAGCAAGTCTTGTCAGTGTATTAAGATAGGAAACAGAAACAAGGGGCAAGCTAATGGATTGTAGAAGATGCAATTACTATTTTTAAGAGAATATGTGCTTTATTTATTTATTTATTTATTTATTTATTTATTTATTTGAGACAGGGTCTTGCTCTGTCACTCAGGCTGGAGTGCAGTGGCACAATCTCGGTTCACTGCAGCCTCCTCCTCCCAGGTTCAAGTGATTCTCCCACCTCAGCCTCCCGAGTAGCTGGGATTACAGGCGTGCACCACCACGCCCAGCTGATTTTTGTATTTTTAGTAGAGATGGGGTTTTGCCATGTTGGCCAGGCTGGTCTCGAACTCCTGACCTCGAGTGATCCACCCACTTTGGCATCACAAAGTGCTGGGATTACAGGTGTGAGCCACCGCACCCGGCCGAGAATATGTACCTTAAAGCCCAAGTAAATAGACTAAAAACTTTTAGAATTAATTTGTGAACTTACTAATGAATTTACATACAATATATTGGAAAAGATTTACTATGTATCATCAATAATCAGAAGATGTATAGGGGAAACATTCCATTGCAAAAAGCAAAATAGATAAAGCCACACCACTGTACCGTCAAAAAATATACAGGTGCTGTTGAAGTAACCTAAAAACTTTACCAAACAATAGGAAAGTATGTAAGAATAATGAAATTTTCAAAAGTACAATAATTTATGCATGCTCTGGAAGACTGGATGTTTTAAAGATGTCAGTTCTTCTGAAGGTAGCAAACATTTAAAATAACCCCAAGCCACATCCCAGTGGGACTTTTCAGGGATGGTGGACAAAATTTTGGATCCTATGATTCATTTGGAGGAATAAAGAAATGGCAAATGCCAAAGAAAATTTGGAGTGTGATAAATGGTGAAAGGAGATCTTTACTGTGCTTTCAAATATATAAAAAAGCTGCAAAAATGGCCGGGCGCAGTGGCTCACTCCTGTAATCCCAGCACTTTGGGAGGCTGAGGTAGGCGGATCACGAGGTCAGGAGATCGAGACCATCCTGGCTAACACAGTGAAACCCCATCTGTACTAAAAATACAAAAAATTAGCCAGGCGCGGTGGTGGGCACCTGTAGTCCCAGCTACCTGGGAGGCTGAGACAGGAGAATGGTGTGAACCTGGGAGGTGGAGCTTGCAGTGAGCTGAGATCGCGCCACTGCACTCCAGCCCGGGCGACAGAGCGAGACTCCAACTCAAAAAAAAAAAAAAAAAAAAAA
>NW_026652918.1:5057-20226 GCF_009828535.3 Hylobates moloch
AAAAAAAAAAAAAAAAAAAAAAAAAAAAAAGGCTGCAAAGACTACAACAATATGCAATATGGTACTGCCCAAAATGATGAATACTGATAGGAGAACAGGCAAAGGAGACAAATACATTTTTTCAGAAGGAAACTACTATGATTGGTATAAAAATTTTAAAAGTCCTGAGAATCACTGAAATTCCAGAATTAGAAATTAAGCCTACCAGTGGAACACTTTTTGGTTATCAAATTGAACAAAATTATATTCTTAGACACTGCTGATCGATCTGTACATTGGACTAATCTCTTGAGAGAACATTTTGAGCCATGCATCCTGAACCCACCCCCTGCTCCTTGGACCCAGTACTTTCACTTCTAGGAATCCGTCCTGAGTAGATGGGAAGAGAAATAAAGATTTACAGATGGAAGTGTATCATAGCTTTATCTGGTGCAGTTGACAATTAGAAATGAACCTAGTGTTCAGAAGCAGGAAAATACTTAAGTACATTTGGTAAGCTACATGGAGAGATATTTATTTATTTATTTATTTATTTATTTATTTATTTATTTATGAGATGGGGTTTTGCTCTTGTTGCCCAGGCTGGAGTGCAATGGCGTGATCTCTGCTCACTGCAACCTCCTCCTTTTAAAAGTCACATTAAAAAAAAAAGGTATAGCAAAACCTTCAAAATGTACTATTTGTCTATAATGATATGGGAAAATTTTTATAATATAATGTTGATTTAGTCAAATAAGACACACTGAGTGCTTATTAGGACCCAGGCAGTGTGCCAAGCTCACAGGAGATACTTGACTACATAGAAGAATTGCCTTCCTTATGGGGCATATAGTTAGGGGGCAATATAACAAAACATTATTAATATTATATTAAAAGTTAATGTAGTAAGAAGTTCAATTTATGACATGACTCTAATCTTGTAACAAAAAGTGAACTATAGCGTGCGTATATAGTTAGGGAAGTCAGAGAAGGCCATGCATCAACGCTTTAACAGTGGTCTGGTAAACATATGGCAGATGATTTTTGTTCCTTCATTATTCTTTCTAGCACTTTCCCAATTTTCTGTAAAAGCTGACTTGCATTTTAATAATCAGAGCAAAGTTATAAAAGAACTTTCAGAGTCTCCCCTTCTCAAAATGTTACTGGACACAGTACATACTTGTTGATTATTGACATTTACGAAAGATCACATTTATTTAACCCAGTAACTAACCACTGATTTCTGCATAGTTATGCTGGTACAATGGCAGGATCATGTAATTAACCAGTGTATTTCTTTTTGTTGTTGTTGTTTTTTAAGGAACACAAATAAAAATGTGAGGTTTACGTCAAGGTTAAAAACATGATGAAATAAGAAAGGGGGTCTGGAGTATGTGTGGAGACATACGTGGGTATAAAAATGAAATGGCGTGATTGCTGGTAGAATATTCACTGTGCCGCACCGTGTTCTGTGCTCCATACATTCAGTCCTATGAATGGGAAGGGCTCATTCCCCCCATTCTGTAGATGAGAAAACTGAAGCCTGGCAGTCACGCTTCTTGGGAGCATCCTGGGTAGCCAGGGCCAAAGTGGGCTTTGAGCCCAGGGAGCCTGGGCTGTTAACTACAAAACCACAGGACACGTACAACATAAGACATCGACATTCCCTGTCCAAATCGCCAGCAGGCAGGAGAGCGAAGCCACCTAGTGAGAGTTCCTAAGAGCCAGAAGGGAGGAGACCCACACTCCTGCTGGATCAAAGCTGACGTAAGTCAACAGTAAGGCTTTTCATTGGTTTATTTGCCAATGGAAGGACCTTCTCTTTCTTTTTCTTGCTTCAGAATCAGTGTTTGCCCAAGACAGCAATTTGTGGAAATGGAGAAAATCTGAGAATTCTTCTGTGGCTTTGCTAAATTAAGGCTTGTCCTCCACAGTCCATCCTACCCTCCCCCACTTTTCTTCCAGCAAAATAAGTGATAGTTCACTCACCTTCTAGGCATAAGAGTCATCCTTTCTCTGTGGTCAAACCAGTTCAGAGCTGACTCAAAAGTCCTGTGACTTGTTGAAATACAACATTGGATGGGTGCCCCCTGTTCTCTTCCGGCATCCCAAATACTGGTGTTGGGATGTTTCCTGACACCCACCTTCTCCCCCTGCCTGGGTCTCAGGCAGATGTTCCTGTCCAAGTCTTTCTGCATCGTCTGGGCAATGGCAGCTGTCCAGGTCTTCCAAGTGCAAGATCTCAGGATGGTTTCACAAGTACATTGCACTCTGTTTTATGTTCTCACCACAGGGGAATTAGAGGTGAATCACAGGTGAGTGGAGCCCACCGGGTGCCCCACAAGTTTGACACCTTTGCCCCAGGTGTCCAGGTGGGTGAATAGCCCATCACGTGCCCCACACTTCCAGGGAGAGTCTCTCCTAGCACCTGGGAGCATTTGCTCCCAAGTGGGGTGTGGCTTGAGCAAGCTTTAACTTTATTGCGTGTCCTCAGTCCCTGATTACCGAAGGCTTTCTTACACATCCTGGGAGGGGCGCCTTGCTTTAAGGGCTTCTGTGTGTTACAGACACGCTGCCAGCGGTGGAAACAGATGTGTGTGTTTTTCTTGTTGGCCCCCACGTCTGAAAGACACATGTTATTTGTCATTGGCTTACTTAAGGCCACAAAGAAACATTGACAGCCCAGCTCTGTGGCCTGTCTGACTTGGGAACAGGACCCAAGCCCAGAGCTCCCCCTTCCTTTTCATTTCCTTGGGGCCAGCGGGCTGGGGGTGCCCTGTGGGCAGCGCTGTTCACTAGGTTAAGGGGGGTCCTGTTTTGTCAGAGAAGAAAATACAGCTGGCAAGAGGCCTTGCCCGGCACCCCCTCCTGCCAGGGCAGCTGCTTCCTAATTGCAAACACATGGGCTGGTTCCAGAGTGTGGGGACGGAGTCCATGTCCCACCTGGGAGAGCTGTGTGTGTCCCACCCCTGATGCCCTGTTTCTCATCAAGGAAATGGGGGCGTTGCATACCAGGGCCAGAGGACAGCTGCCTCGGGTGGGGGAGTACCCGGGCACTCCCAGATGTGCCTCCTGGGAACATTTTTGGTGTGCGTTGAAACATTGGGATTTGGTTGCATTTCATCGTCCTCTGTTTCCTACTACATTTTTGGTGAGTGCTTTTGAAATCTTTCTCCCTTTCCCTTTTCTTCCTGTGTTTGCCACTATGAAGTAGACCTGTTGAATGCACTGTGTCCTGCAGAGGGGATGCCCTGCCCCCGGCGTGTGCACGTTCCTACCCGTTAGTGAGGTTTAGTGCCCACTTCACTGGGAACATGAAGTGCCAGGGGATGCTGATGCTGCAGTCCCAAAATGCCACACCCTGAGTGGAGAGGCCCCTCTAGCAGGAAGCACAGTGAGTTTGGCTGGGGGAACCCCACAGGCATGTAATCCAAGGGACTTGGACATAATGCCCAGCTTCATCACTTCCTTGTGGCTCTGAGCATTTGTTTACCTGCCCGAGGCTCATCCTTTATCTGTAAGATGCTGGTAATGGTGTCTCTCTGGGAAGGTGGCCTGGTCATGATGATTACCTGGGAACTGTGAAGTAGAGAAAGTCTGGCAGATTCTATCGTCAGCACATGAAATTCTTATTTTCTCTGCCCGTCGACTTAGACGCACTGCTGTGAAGCACCAGCTCATTGCGAAAAGCCTGTTTTCTCTGAGCTCTGCTAGTGGAGGTAGAAGCAGGCTGACCCTGAGTACAGGTGTGGAAGAACAGCAGCAAACTGCAAGGATCTTAGAGGAACCGCTGGTGAATCCAGCAGAGATTGTGTATTTCAGATAAATTTAGGAGATTGAGAAGCCTCGGGCGTTTGGAGCTCTGGGGGCACCTTCCCTGACGCCCCAGCCTAACTAAATGTAATCCTGTTTATTAATCGTCACCTTGGGAATGTGGGCCTCCTTATTCCTTCCTGTCTTGTCATTATGACAGTTTTCAAGTATGTACAAAAGTTGAAAGATAATACTGCAAACACACACATAAACTCTCCACCCAGATAGTATGCTGTTTCTTGCCCTCACTTCCTCTCTGCCCCTTAAATCCATATTTTATAAAAATTTGTTGCTGAGGCTGGGCACGGTGGCTCATGCCTGTAATCCCAGCACTTGGGGAGGCTGAGGCGGGTGGATCACGAGGTCAGGAGTTTGAAACCAGCCTGGCCAACATGGTGAAACCCTGTCTCTACTAAAAATACAGAAAAAAAAAAATCAGCTGGCGTGGTGGCATGCACCGGGAATCCCAGCTACTTGGGAGGCTGAGGCAGGAGAATTGCTTGAACCTAGGAGGTGGAGGTTGCAGTGGGCCAAGATCATGTCACTCCAGCCTGGGCGAGAGAGCAAGATTCTGTCTTGAAAAAAAAAAAAAAAGTGTTGCTGAACAGTTTGAAAATAAGTTGTTGACATCATGACATGCCCCCGCCCCAAATATGTGAGCATCCATCTCCTTTAAGAAAAACTGTCATTCTCCATAATGGCAGCACCATTCTTACGTGGAACAAAATTAGCAGCAGTCCCATGATATCATCTAATGTTTACTTGATATTCACCTTTCTCCAGTTCTCTTCAGAATGTGTTTAATAGCTTCTCTCTCTGCAAACCTGGATCCGCTTGTTATAACTACTTAGACTCTTTAATCTAAAACAGCCCTTCCTTTTTGTTCTTACCTCTGTGACATTAACTGTTAGAAGAGAAAAAGGTAGTTATCTTCCAGAACGTCACACCTTTGAATTAGTGTGACTGTTCCCTCCGGTGATGTTTCTTACTGTCTCCCTTACTGTCTTTCTCTGCCCTTGCGTTTGCTGTCAGATTGGATGTCTCCGCATCTGTGGCCAGAACACTTACTGGAGAAGCTGTGCACTTCTGGCTGCATCACACGTGGGGGCCAGTGGTCCCACTATGTCAGAGATGCTAAATCCTACCACCTGGTGAAAGTGGTGGCTGCTCCCTTCTCCCGCTCCTCTGAAAAGCCATGTTGTATTTCTGCCTGTCCTGAATATGAAATCCGTAGGACGATACTTGGACGTTCTGTATCTATCTTGTTCCCCAAACAGCCTTCTGCTCAGTGGTTTTTGCATCCAGTGAGTCTTGCCTGAATCAGGAATTTTATGGCAGGTTGCAGAATGACAATTTTCTAATTTTGCCATTTCTACCGAAAAGAAAAGCCTCCTCTGCTAATTTTTGAGAATCATTGATGGCTGATGATATTTTTAAAAACTCAGTGTATTACAGAGTCATTTTTGTTCTTCCTGATGCTCAAATTCAGTCTATGGGAGCCCTGGAAGCAGGTGCCTTTGTTCTTTTAGTTTTTGAGTCTTTCTTCCAATCTGGCACAGTGAGGTACGCCAGCTCACCTTGTATTATACATCCCTATCATCCAGAGCGAAGATGAACTGTTTTTCCAAGGAACTGTGATCCTTGGTGGTGGTGTGTAAACACCAGTGCATGGATGCTGGTGTGCTCAGGGACCCTGAGCGGCCGCTGCCTCCAGGCTCTTCAGTAACCAGCTCCAAGAGAAAACATGTTTAAAAATCCTGACTTTGTATAGCTGGTTCCAGTTCAAATTTCATATTCAAATGTTGGCCTCTTTACATTTCCATCACTGCATGGATTTCTCTCATCCCTATTTGGGTCAACTGCCCTGTTTACAATTTGTTTTGAAGTGCCTTTTTTTCTAGCCTTTTCTTGGTTTTTGTTTAGCTGTGAGGCTTTTTTGTGTGTGTGTGTGTGTGTGTATCTATATATATATATATTTTAGCTGTCTTCCTTCCATCTTTCCTTTGCTTGTGTCCACCTTTCACTAACATACATTCAGCATCAGTTTTATCCAAGAAACAGGAAGCCTTGAAAGACAAGGACCCTCGGTCCCAGTGCCTGGGAACTGTTGAGTAGATGCCTGGGACCTGCTGAGTAGATAGTACGGTGGGCGTGATGAGTGCTGTGTAATGACGCCGGGGCTGGAGTCCTTGCCTAAGGCAGAGATGTGAGGATCTTCGCCAAGGCAGTAATATTTGTGTCCTGGAGTGAATGTCTGAGCCAAGATGATGTTTGAGGTTAGCGGAAAGACTAAGGGTTGGCACTGACAATGGTTGACTCACATTAGGAAGGGCTGGAGAACGAGGACAGGGGGAGTAAGTGTCTCACAGGTGAGCATGTGGGCCTTTCAGGGGTGCATGGCTGTGGAGGGGAGCTGTGGGGCAGGGGGTGCTACTGTATGAGGCAGTCTGATCTGCAGGTGTTGCTGAGGGAGCAGGCTGCTGGGAAGACCAGGCAGCCAATGTGGAAAGGAGACCACCAGGAAGGGTACAGACAGCAGAATGGTGGCTCCATGGTGGAGGGGAGGTGCTTTTTAACTAAAGAATTGGGCAATAATAACGAAGCAATGCATGCCTGTCACATACTGTATTTATTTGCACAGGCTGTTGTAATAAAATGCCACAGACCGGGTGGCTTAAACGACAGAAATTTGCTTTCTCCTAATTCTGGGGGCCAGAAGTCCAAGATCAAGGTGTGGGCAGGGCTGGTTTTCCTGAGGCCTCTCCTTGGATTGCAAACGCTGTCTTCTCCCTGTGTCCTCACATGGCTGTCCCTTTGTGCGTGTCTGTGTCCTCACCTCCCCTTCTTCTTCTTCTTCTTTTTTGAGATGAAGTCTCATTCTGTTGCCCAGGCGGGAGTGCAGTGGCATGATCTCAGCTTACTGCAACCTCTGCCTCCTGGGTTCAAGCGATTCTCCTGCCTCAGCTTCCTGAGTAGCTGGGACTACAGGCATGTGCCACCATGCCTGGCTAATTTTTTATTTTTAGTAGAGATGGGGTTTCACCATGTTGTCCAGGCTGGTCTTGAACTCCTGACCTCAGGTGATCTGCCCGCCTTGGCCTCCCAAAGTGCTGGGATTACAGGAGTGAGCCACCACGCCTGGCCTCACGTCCCCTTCTTATAAGGCCATGGGTCATGGTGGATTAGGGCCCATATATAGAACTTCAGTTTAACTTTGCAAAGACCCTAAAGAATAAGGTCACATTCTGAAGGACTAGAGGTTTTAACTTCAATATATGATTTTGGGGGACACAAGTCAACCCATAACACACCCATCGATAGGAAGCACTTGGCTACGTAATAACCCACTGACTATGAAACAGCATTGCACATGTGGGTGTGGAGGGGAGGGCAGGGAGGGAGTCAGCATAGTGGTGGACCCTCCCGGTAGAGTGCCTGTCGCGGCTCCTGACTGTAGATCTGGGGGCCACACTGAAGCCACTGTGCATTTTCTCTGCTCGGGGCTGGGGAGGTGACTGCCTGGCTCTTTGCGAGGTCCCCAGGACACCTCAGATGAATGTGTTCAGGACACTGAATTCTGCTTCCATTGGTCTCTGCTGGGGCCCTGGTGTCCATCTTGCTCAGATTCCCGGCTGACTGTAGAGGGCATCCTGCCGTGGGAGTGTGGCTTTGCTCGGGTCTTGAGGATGAGACTTGGAGCCTCAGGAGAAACATGTCCATCTTCCCAGACATTGTTTTGTTTATTAAATTAAAATTTGAGGTGGGGGCAGTGCATTTTAAAAACCAAAACAAACATGGATATGTAATAAAGAATGCAATTTTTAAGTAGAAAGGAAAAAGATTACAAAGATAGCTCTAGTGTTGAAGGCGGCATTGTGAGAGACTCATCACCATCCCGACCTTCTTACTGCCCCGTCTTCTTCATATGACAGGTGTGCACACACAGACACACACTGGTACAGACACACACACAGGTACAGACACTGTCAAAGACAGACACACACTCAGAGGCACACACACAGACACATACTGAAAGACAGACACACATACAGAACACTAAACAGACACACACAAATATAGACATACACAGGGAACACACTTAGAGACACACTGACACTCAAAGACAGACAAACCCAGGCACACACAGAACAAAGACACAGACATACACACAGAACACTGAGACACACACACAGAATATTGAATGACACACACAGATACATACTGAAAAGACACACAGAACACACTCAAAAACACATGAAGACAGATACACAGACACACTGAAAGACACAGACACAGAGAACACAAACACACAAACGCACCAACAAACACTCAAAGACAAACACAGACACACAGAACACTCAAAGAGACACATAGAATACTCAGACACACACAAAGATACACACTCAAAGACAGACACACACAAAGACAGACACAGAACACATGCCAAGACAGACAGAGATGCAAAGATACACAAAGAGACACACAGACACACAGACATACACAGACACACACAGAGACTAACAGACACACTCAAAGACACACACATAGACACACGCATCGTCACAGACATAGACGCACATACAGATGAACAGCCTTGCCTGTAGCCCCGAAGGTTGGCGTCTGGGAAGCAGGACCTTCTCTGTGCAGCGACAGCTCTGCCAGGAGCCTGGGGGTGGGGGTCAGCAGCTCAGTGACAAGGTTGGCGCTTCTGTGGTGTTCCCATGCTGTATCAGTCCTGGCCCTGGGCTGACACCTCATTGCCCCACCAGCTCCCTGAGGCTGTGGGGGCTGCTGAGATGGTTCACCAGGGCTCATCTTTGGGCCGAGTCCATTCACCCCACTGTGGCCATTTCCCTTCTCTAGACCCACCAGGCTCCTGGCTGGGAAGAGAGGAAGAGGTGGACCACCTCTTCGGGACTGACTGGACAGAGCTGTGGGGGCCGTGGGTTCTTGGGATGGAAGAAGGGGATCATCCTTCAAGAACAGAGACAGAACACCATGACGTGCAGAGGAGGGAGGGGGCAGGACTCTGCGGGCTGGGGAGGCCTTGGTCTCCCAAGCTGCTCATGGGTAGGGCTCAGGGTGGGAGGGAGTTGAGTTGGCGGCTTCCTGTGCAACTAAGAGAGGCCAGAGGTGAGGCTGTCCGAGGCTCTGTGTGGGCTGTTCTCCACGCCATTGGTATTTCCGTCTCCAGGACCGCTGGGACAGTTGCTAAGACCCCCCTGAGCCCACTCTGTTCTTTCTGTTTTCTCGTGGATACAGTGTTAGGCTTACTATGCCAGTGCGGACCATGGTCTCTTTTCTTCTAGAGAGTCCCAGGGGCTTCCTTTGTGGCATACGCTTCCTCTCGCCCACCTCAGAAGGCTCTGTTAGGAATGGTTCAGTCATTGCAGACATTGCCATGTCACCTGAGGGGTCTCCAGCTCCCCGGGGGTCGAGGTGGCATGAGGGGCCCTCTGGGAGAGGGCTGGCTACCGGTGGGGTGGGGGTGCGTGGTGGGCGGGAGTTGGTGGTTGTGGTGGAGTACAGGGAGACAGCCTGTGGGGGGTGTGGCATTTTGTTCCAGTTAAAGATATTGCAAAAGATACATGTGGTTGTGCTGTTGCAAAAAAAGTTTAGTATTTCTGTCCTCCCTGAATGAAAGACATTTAGCCTTGAATATCAAAGAATAGGAATCTGTCATCTTAGAAGTTACTAATTTGCAGTTCTGTGACACAGATTTGCGTAATTAGAGGATTTGATCGCCAGGCATGTGAAACCTATACAAATGTTGGTCCACGTTCTTGGAAAGAAGTCAAACTTTGAGGCTGTTTGAGCGAGTCATGATTCTTTAAAGTTGCCACAAGCTGAATTGATTTAGTTTGGCAGAAACTACAAAAACAAACACGGAGTTTAGAAAAGCAAAGGCTCATGTGATCACCGCTCTGGCCCCAGAGAAAAGGAAATGCTTCATAAATTGCATCGCGGACCAGAGCGTGTTGAGGCTCCCTCTCCCCCACCTGGTAATTTTCAGATCGTCTGGAACAGCTATAAACAAAAGCTGGAGACACTAAAACAGCCCATGGCCCCTTCCCCTCCCTCTTCTCCCCCCCCCCCCCCAACAACTAGCTGGGCCTTTGTTTTCTTTTTGCTTTTACTCCCTAAGTAAATCTTAATCACGGTCGTTAAACCCAGCCTTGACTTTCTTTCCGTTCCCATGGATACCAGATGGGGCCTCATATTGGCGAGGTGGCCATAGGACCGCAGGACCCAGGAGGCCCCTGGCAGGCGGAGGGGGTGCTGCTCCTGGCGCTGGTGGCCAGGCAGGATAGTCCTGAGCATCAGTACAGCTCAAGAGAGACCCCCTTCCCTCCCCGGAGGAGACATGCACAGGTGGCCAAGCTGGAGGAGCCTGCAAGTTGCGGGGGTCAGACGTAGCAGGTGGCAGCCATCAGGATCTGTCCAAGCTGAACCCCTTCGCTGGTGCCTTGTGGTAGACACCATCTCTATCTTGCAGGTCACCGTCTCTATTTTGCACGGCCACCTGCAGTGGTCCTATAGCGGCATTGGTCTGGGATTTACCAGGAGCCCTGGACCCCACGGAAGGTCTCCTGCCTTCCTCGGTGGAGGCACGCCAGGGTCCTGGCATGAACTCAGGGTCGGGACAGTCCAGTTCAGCCCCTCCCCGCTGGGTCCCGGCCTTCCTTCCCGACTGTATTTCAGTAAAGTCAGGTTGGCTGAGAGAAATGCTAAGCCAACTACCTCACCAGCACTGAGCCCCTGGGGTTGTGTTTGAAATGGCAGATGTCAGCTCTGCCCTCTGCCTGCTCAGAGGCCCCGAGTGAAGCTTCTGGAAGGCAGGCAGAGCCACAGCCCATGGGTCTCCCCGCAGGCAGTCTGTATCTCTCCTTCTGAGATGTTCAAAGTGATTTAAAAGTATAGATGGTCAGTTAAAGACACCTCTTCAAATGCTTTGTCACGTTTTTGGGAGATTTAAGATCATCTCAACTTAAGGTAGTGCAGCTTTGCTGTGGGGTGGTTATCACTTTCTCTCCAAGTGTCTTGCCTCTGTGAAGTGGGGCTGAAAACCAATGGTGAGTGGTAAATGCTGGTCTCTTCCCCCTTCTCCCATACCCTCACTCCTTTATCTCATGTTTAAATCCTCCATGGACTGACATGTCATATCCCTGGAAATATGTAGAACCAGGCAATTCTAGCGTGTGTGTGTGTGTGTGTGTGTGGGCGGGGGGGGGGGGCGGTGGTAAACAAGGACCCACTGAAGGAGGGGATTGCGGATGCCAGGGAGGGCCCTGCATACCACAGCGGGGAGCTGTGGGGTGGTGTGGGAGCCTTGGCAGGTGGGCAGGGAGCCTGGTGGGGGAGGTGGCTTCTGCAGGGAGATTAGGTCCAGGCTGGGGGATAGAGCTGGCATTCGGGGCAAGGCCGAAGAAGCGCAAGTGTCCACGTCTCAAGACAAGAAAGAGCGTGGGTGATCTGAGACCAGCCAGAGGGGAAAGGGGGCTACTCTTGTGGGAGGTAAGGCTGCCCAAAGAGCCTGGTCAGGTCCTTGGCTGGGGTTGGTGAAGATTTGGAGCTTAGTTGAGGTAGGTGGAGACGCCTTGGAGGGTTTCAGCAAGGAGGAGATGTGATCTGATTGATCTCTTGAAGGGTCTCCTGTGGCTGTGAACATTTGGGTAATGTGGTAGAGCATGGAGGTGGGGCCAGGCCACAGCAGTGAGCCTGAGCAAGGTTGCTGGTGGCTGCCGTGAGGGCAGGCCCAGGGAGAAAGACAGGGGACGCTGGCTCTGAGACCTGTATTGGGGTAGAACTGATGACCGATGGACCGGCTTGAGGAATCCAGGGAAGAGGGAGCCAGATGGCATCGGGTGTTTGCCTTGAGCCACTGGGTAGAAGGTGAGGCTGCTTACCGTTTATGGAGAAGGGTTTTCTGAGAGAGGAGATGCACAGGCTTTGAGGGTGACCGTGAGCCAGGTAGAGAGTGGCCCCGAGGGTCCCATGGGGCAGGCCAAGTTTGTGCCGTGAGAGCCAGTCTCAGGGCAACCCCTTCCACGGGCGCTGATGGTTTTGTGTTGCTGTTGGGTTTTTGAGACATGCCCATCTCCATACATCTGTGTTGCCTAGGGATGTGATAATATCCTTCCGATCAACTGAGAAGGGCCTTGGGACCTTACCCTGCAATTGCAGGGTGGTTTGGCATCCTGTGAAATAGTTTTCCTTTGCAGGGAATTTATCCAAAGACCATGAGTTTCAGGGAGGCTGACAGTCACAGTGCCATCACACTGTTTGTCAAGAATACCTCTCGATAGCTAGCAGGTAATTTCTGAGTTAAGAACAGTATTTACACTGTTTATCTGAGGATTAGTGAAAATCCTGTAACTCACTATATGCCTGTCAAAGGCAAGAGGAGCTTGATTTAATGCCTCAGTCTGGTTGTACTCATTTTACCTGTGAACATTTAATGTTCTCTTTTAAGCACACTTTTTTTTGACCCATGTATTGTAATTGCCTTTAAAGTTTATTTTTCAAACCGTGTGACAACTTTTATTATGAATGAAAATGACTGTGGTTTCTTTGCTCTTGAAAGGAAGCCATACTGCTCTGTAATAACTGATCATAAGAGAAAAATCATTTTATACACACCATGAATCTGTAACATGGCATGTTGGAAGCCATAGATCATTTAAAAATGTAATGCATATCATTTATTATGGAAAAAGGTAGTTTTTGGATGTTATTGGATTTCCTTCTTGAAACATAGTCTATATAACCATGAACTTTTTCTTAAACCCATTCAGTAAGTAGGCCTCCTCAATTCCCTACAAGAATTCAATTCCTTGTGTTCCCTGGTTCTGCCTTAGAGCTGTTACTATTTTTCCATGTCTTGTTTTCTGAGCAGGCAGTGAGAGGACACATCTCTGAGTCATTGCTGGGGACAATCACTTGCAGGTGCTTTGAGGCATTGTCACCGACCGTGTCAGCCCTTGCAGGGTGAGGAGGGGGCCCAGAGTGCTTCTCTAAGCCCGTGGAAACCAGCCGGGCCTGAGTTTCAGCTGGGTTGTCTTTGTTTTGTGTTTTACGTTCTACGGCCCATGGGCCCATCGTCCAGCCATGCCGGAGGTGTGTGTTACTTCATGGCCACACTGGCTCCCCTCCTGGGAGTTTCCTGTCTTCACACCATCACCCAGATCCTTGAAAGGCAGAACCCTGTCGTTTTTATCTTACAGAGAAGAAATTAGGAGCACATGGTGGTAATGTCCTACCATTTGACTTAATGAGAGAGCCTGTAAATGTGGGGAATCTCAAGTTAACTTTTTGTCTTTAATTTGTGGATTTCTTCCAAAGTGTGGTACGTAACAGCTGGTTTGCTTTAGTGGTATCGCTTATGGTGATGTTATTTTTATGTTCAGGAGTCATGGCTTGTCAGTGGCTGGCAGTCATGGAGGGGACCAGATTCTAGGATGATGCTGTCATGCCAGGACCCTCCGGAGCCTATCTCACCTGCATGGTGGATGGCCGCTCTTCTCCCTGGAGTGTGCATGGGCTAAGGGGAGGCCAGAGTGCGTGGCCTCTGATGAACGGACAGGAGTGGTTTCTGTTCTCTGGGGAAGTGACAGAGCCAGGCTGTTGCCTTCTAGAGGCAGAGGATGCCTTGCATGATCAAAAATAGATCAAGGTTTCTTTCACTTTGATTTTCTTCCCTCACATTCTCCTTTCGTCTTTCTTCTTCCTTCTTTTATTCTTATGTTCAGAGGCAGGGTTTCCATCTGTCACCCAGGCTGGAGTGCAGAGGTATGATCTCTGCTCACTGCAGCCTCGACCTCCCAGCCTCAAGCGATCCTCTTGCCTTAGCCTCCCAAGTAACTGGGACTACAGGTGCCTGCCACCATACCTGGCTGGAACATTTTTCTTCTTGACAGAACATCTTATTTTGCAATATCTTCTCCATTAGGAGGGAAAATGCAGTACAGCTCGGGATTATCCTTCAGTGCCAACATGCCCCATAGGCCCTCAGCTCTCATTCTTGCTGCCCCCTTTAAGTTTTCTGTGAGTTTTGCTCATTTCCAGTGTCCGAGGGCCTTCTGAACTCTGGCATGGGGAAGGCTCATTTTTCCCAGGCCATAAACACGCTCTCTGAGGACTTCGAGGTTGCAATGGAGTGTTTTGGTGAAGGAGTCAGAAAGGGCTCTCAGAGAGGTTTCTAGAGGGCCCTGAATTCATGTGGAGTGGCAAAGCGCAACTGAGGAAATGGGACACGCTGGAATCTTCCAGAGGCTGCTCTGGGTTCAAGGCGGGGCCCATTGGGTTTCTGGCGTTGGGTGTTTTCTGACATTGTGTTGCAGTTTGGTTCCTCGAGGATCCACAGTGTAGGCCTAGTTTCAGTTTTCACAAAGCCCCTTTCTTGACTCCCACTTCCCCCTCGCCAGTTTCTGTGGCTCCTTCTACCCAGTGGGCCCTGAGTGCTGTTCCACAGACGGCAAACCCATCCTGACCCAGACGTGCCAGCCCCAAACAATCTGGTTACTGTTTAAACAACCTGTGTAAATAATGAGCCCTCCATTACCAAGAGTATAAATACATTTAGACAAGTCAGAGTTCCGTAGAGTGAAAGTTTAGGTTATGGGAAAACATCAACAGCTGTAATTTGTAGGCCTTTGTAGAGCGAGGGGTGTGAGTGATGTCAACTGTAGAAGGCCGACATTTCGTTTATGTGTTTTTTTGTCATTGTGCCAGGAGGAGAACTTTGTTGTATTTCCTTTGCTGAGAATTAATCTTGAGGGCCAGCACCTGCCAGAATTTTTTTTTTTTTTTTTCTGAAAGTAAATGTCACCTAGGTGGCCAGTGTTGATGGGCACCCTGGCAGGGCTGTTGTGGGCAATGATGATAAACTTTGTATGGAAGATTGCATTTGGTTAGCCACTCTTCTCCTAGTATTGAAAAAATAATTAAGGGCAAACCACAAAGGCATATGATTAAGGTGAATTCTACAGTAAGGAGACAGATGTACATGTGAAAAAGAACCACAAACATTGGCTCCAGGTATAGAGCCAAAGCCATAGCATAGTAAATTGAGCTCTGTAAGTCAACACGGTCTTTGGCTGGGTCTCTCTTTGGTGAAGGGGTAGAATGAAGCCTCCCTCTTTTTATTTTTTGGTCAAAGTGGGAGTTATCTGAAGACCTGTAAAATTAAGTATTTTTCTTTACAAGGAGAAAGGGGCAAGGCAGAAAGTCCCACGGGTGTGAGGGATTACTGGGTTTCTCTCCACCAATATCACAGTTCACACACACCCGGCTCCAATCCAAGGCCTATTTCAGTGGGCCCCAGTGTGTGTGACAGGCCACACACACGTGTGTGTGTGTGTGGGTGGGGGCGGGGAGG
>NW_026652919.1:0-7410 GCF_009828535.3 Hylobates moloch
TCTTCAACATTCAGACTGCAGAATTTTAAGAAAATCAATACTTGTTGTTTAAGCCACTCACTCCTGTTGTCTTCTTATGAAGATCCAGACAGACTAATACCACATAACTCTGTTAGCGCTGTCCCCTGGGTGGAGAATCAGCCCCCTGGGGCTGGACACATCTCTCAGATTTCCACATAAAGTAGGCAAAAAATAGTAGTTCTGACACAAATACTTGTCATGTCCCTGTTGGCCAATTTCTGGGCAAGGTCTTTTAAAGAAGCCCTGGGGGCTTTGTCACGAAAGTTGTCTTTTAAATTTTATTAGGACATAACTAATGGACAATGAGTACCAGTTGGATGGAGACTGACTACTGACCACCTTCTGCTGTCTCCTAAGTATGCCACAGAAAACCACACCAACATTACTCTATGTCTTCAACTTTATAAATTTGCACTGATTGGTATTTAAGGCAGTCCCAGCGTTGAAGAACTCCTTTAGTTTTTGCTTCTCTGGGAAAGGTCTTATGTATCCTGGCCTTGGTCTTCAAGTTTCAGCAATTCTGGGAAGCCAAGGACACCTCCGTCTCCTCCTCCATGCTCTGTAACTCACCTGAGAGCAGCTTTCTCACTGGAATTTCTTCTGTTTAAGGAATAAGAGTCCCTGTTTCAGGCTTGGGTGCCTGGGTGCACCTACTGGATCCAGCCCAGGACTGGAGACACGTTCCAGAACACATCACCTGAGACATGACCAGTCACACTGTTTCGCTTTCACAATTTCCGCTTCCTCACGAGAAAATTACAATTGCAGAGACTTTTTCATAAGCGTTGTGTCATTTCCTTTCTCTGTTTTCTTGCCTGTTCATTTCTATGAGACCAGGTGCCACATCTATGTAATCAAGTTAGAATCCTGCCTCCAGTAACACATGAAAAGGACCTAAGGCTGTACTTTTGGTCTTTGCTCCAAAATGTAAAGATTACAAAAGTCATCACCCTCATTCTTATGCCAAGAGTCATCTGCACAATCTCATCTTCAATACATTTTAGAATCCATCAGTGAATGAAATTCCATTTTTTAATTACCACTCCAAAAACTAGAGAGATAGGCATGTCCAGAATGGCACTTGACAGTTGCTTAACTGGAAGAGAAGCTGCAGAAGCCACAAGCTGTTGAAGGCACTTACATGGTTAGCACTGTAGACGTCTGCAAGACAGATGTGGACGAGGGTGAAATGACAGTTCCAGAGGGCCGCACACTCCTCAGTCTTCTGGAATTTCCCTCCAGAAATCTCCAGAATCTAAAAAGTACAATCCAAATACCTTTCCTATGGGTCAGAATTGGAGAAGTTTAATTACTGAAAAATATACCAGGAGCCTTCTCCAAAAGATCCTACAGGGAAGAACTTTTCCAGAACCTTATGCTATGTGAAGGGAAGAAAAATCTGCCCATTCCAGATCCCTCCCCACTTCCCCCATTATTATACAAATGAGCAAAATTAGCCAATAGGGTAAGATGTAAGCAAATAGTCCAGGGAAGCTGAAACCACAAAAAGGAGTAGATGAAAATTCAGCTTTTCCCCTGGAGACGCCTGGTCAAGGTCACAGCCCAGAAGAGGAAGCCGATCCAGTCTCCAGGTTTCCATGGTCAGAACAGGCAGTGCTGACCTGCACTGCACAATCCTTTCTAACCAGGATGATGGCTCTGCATTAAATATGAGAGTGTGGCAATGCACAGACTCTGAGGAGAACATAGGGACAGTAAAAAAGCAATGGCAGAGAGTTAGACAAGGACAGCAGAGCAATCTGAAGCCTCTGACATGAACATTTTTAAAAACAAGATCTTGGAAACTCCCTCGTTCACCTCAGCTTCTTTTATCATGAAGACTTTGCGAGGTTCTTAGCTGAGGCAAAGAAAATAGCAACCTGCATGCACTTCCGAAGTCTCCGCTTGTATCCTGTTCGCTTTAGATTTCTAGGAGAAAAATGTCAGACACCTGGGCCTAGTGTCACTGTAGGAGGCACTTTCTACAGGCGAGGCACTAGAAGGAAGGGAAAACGTGTGTTATTGGAATAGTGGATATGAAGTGTGTTCTCATCTGAAAGCATCTGCAGCTGCTGGAAATCTCAGACGCAACATTCAACTGCAAGAAACATCCAAATCTCCTGGAAGGTTTTGGATTCATTTTCCACTGATTCAGTGCAACTGGAGCTTCAGAGAAGGGGCTCCCTCCTGTGTCATAGCATCCTTGCTTTGAGTCTCCTTATAGAGTTCATTAGATTTAGCAAAGCTAATCAATTGTTTCAAGAGATGGTGTCAGCAGCGTATGCTGTCACTGAAGGAGTCTTCTAATCCAGGACAAAGCCATTTCATGTTAGGCTAGGGAAGCTGGGGGAAAATGCTGTGTGAGCCCCACAGGAACTTCCTCGCAAGGCAAGGGCTGGGCTGGAGGGGGCGCGCAGGAGCTGCCCAGCACAGGTTCCATCCCTGGAGCGGTGCACAGGAGGCTGGGGACAAGGTTCCCTCTCAGCGCCTGTGTCTTCCTTTGTCAACAAAAAAAATCCTAAGTGTTCAATAAGTTCCTGATGTGTCTTTAAATATCCTGTTACATCAGAACCATTCTTATAACTTAAGGCAACCAGAACTATTTTTTAAAGTGGGTTCCAAGGACTGTAAATATCTTAATAGTGAGGATATAAAGGATAGGAATGGTTATACTAATTGAAGGGATACAGAATTGTGGGAGTTACTATGTTCCTATGAATAAAAAATTCAGATTTCAGTGTTAAGTAATGTTGCCTACATTGTGTGAGTGACAGGGCAGTGGTGAATCTGAGAGTGTGGCAGGTGCACAGACCTAGTGAGTCAGAAATCAATATGGAAAGATGAGGATCTATGGGTATGAACTGAAAGTAAGTAAACAGTTCATGAAATTCTGTTAAATGGAGTAGGAAATAAAACCCACACTTATCCAAAACACACATTCCTTGACGATTATTTTGGGGGCAGTGAGTTCATCAGGAACCCCAAACTTCTCTTATATCTTCTGATTCCTATTGTCCATGAGATGAGAAATTCAGCTCTAATTATGCATCACAGGGCAAATCTGTAAACCAAGAGTGTTTCTATTGAAGATCGTGGTGGATCAGGATGCCAGGCAGGTGCTGGAGGCACTGTCTCAGGAGCGCACAGATGATCTCAGGGGTACCTGCTGGACACTCACGTGGGACATCAGCAGTCACTTTCTCAGAGTCACCAGTGAGCTGTGCTGGTGCCTGATGGGACTAGGATGGGGTCAAGGCACCTTCTCAGTGTCATGGAGAGTGATGGTTCCAGAAATCATCCAGGTGGTCTCTACGCTAATCAAATACGGGTTCACAGTGAGGAGCATGTGCTCTGGGTGCTTGGTCTTCAGTGAAAGGACGTCTGGCCACCAGAAGTTTGTAAATGGAGCAGGGCATGCATTTCCTCAAGGAGGATTAGGGCTTGGAGCATCAGCATCCCACTTTTGTAAGGCTGATGTGTCAATTACCTTCCCTTTCTTATCCCAAATCAGGGTCTTCAGCTATGAAATGCTCTGACTCATGAATATGCAAATAACCTGAGATCCACTGAGGTAAATATGGATATTTGTCAGCCCTGAGAGCATCACCCAGAAACCACATCCCTCAGCTAGAGAAGCCCCAGACGGCACAGCTCCTCACCATGGACTGGATCTGGAGGTTCCTCTTCTTGGTGGCAGCAGCGACAGGTAAGAGCCTCCCTAGTCCCAGTGATGAGGAGGGGATTGAGGCCGGTCCAGGGAGATCTCATCCACTCCTGTGTCCTCTCCACAGGAGCCCACTCCCAGGTGCAGCTGGTGCAGTCTGGGCCTGAGGTGAAGAAGCCTGGGGCCTCAGTGAAGGTCTCCTGCAAAGCTTCTGGATACACCTTTACTAGCTCTGCTATGCAGTGGGTGCGACAGGCCCCTGGACAAGGCCTTGAGTGGATGGGATGGATCATCGTTGGCAATGGCAACACAAACTATGCACAGAAGTTCCAGGGCAGAGTCACCATTACCAGGGACACGTCCACAAGCACAGCCTACATGGAGCTGAGCAGTCTGAGATCCGAGGACACGGCCGTGTATTACTGTGCAGCAGACACAGTGCGAAAACCCACATCCTGAGAGTGTCAGAAACCCCAGGAAGGAGGCAGCTGTGCTGGCGTGGAGGAGATGACAAAGATTATTAGATTGAGGATTTTCTTATTAAAGGACATTAAGTCATTAAAGAAAAGGAACAACATAAATGTGTATTTGAGAAATTTTAATTTTTTGAGAGATTTTTCATACATTTATTCTGTAAGCTATTTCAGGGATTGGAATATGAATCAAATTAATAAAGCTGATATAGGGTTCCTCTGAAGGTATCTTTGTAAACATCAATTTCTGAATCGGTGTTGTAAATATTTTGGAACACACACAAATCACATTTTTACTCTACTTTTATCTCTATTTTTTAAAAATGCCAAAAAGCATCTTATTTTGTGCATGTCCCATCAATGCATGATAGTTCTTGGTTTTCCTCATTCAAATTGCCATTTATCGTTAAGAGTATTGTGTGTTTTAACCATTCTAGTAGGTGAGTAATGTCATCTAATTTTTATTTAAATGCACATGTCCCTAAAAAATTCATATTTAACAATTTTTGTATAATTTTTGGTGAGATGCCTCTCGTGATATTTGGTTCGTTTTTTAACTGCATTTTTTATGAGTTGTAGGTATGCTTGTATATTGATTATAAAAGGCATTTAACAAATTAAAATAATTCATTTAACAAATATGCAACTTGGAATTTTTTTCTCTGAGTCTGTGGTTGTCTTTTATTCCCTTATCACTGTGTATTGCAGAAAAATGTTTGTGTGTGTGTGTGTGCGTGTACAAATTTAGATTAAAAAATGTACATTTTTATTCATTCAAAGAGCATGTCTTTGGCAATATATCTGAAATCTCATTATAAAAGACACAATAGTCATTATTTTTTCCATGTCTCTAATCTTAGGACACAATCAACTCACGAGTGTTTAACCTTCACCTACCTGATTGGAGGACTATCCACATGAGATATTTGGAATACTTCTGTAAGGAGATGTGTCCTTCCCATTATTTCTTTATTTAGTCATCTATTGATGTCTATATTGGTTTAAGGATGTCTATTTCATACTCTGAGGACGACCCTTGCTACATTATTCATTTTATTGTTCAAAACACCACAGCTGTATTAGGTGCTGGGAGCTCATTTAGTTTGGATCCTGCATCCTTACAGCTCACCTCATCTTTTTGTTTTTGGACACTTCCCTGTTTCCAAGTATTACAATAAATTCTAAGCTTGTTTTCTATGTTACCTTTTTTGTACATAGAATCAGCCATTTTTCTAAAGACTGCTTGTTTCTCATGTTAAAGAATAGTATCAAAATTTAAAAATGTGATACTAGGCATGTGTGTTGTTAGTGTGGTATCAGTACTTCTTCTAGGATATCTCAACCAATTGGCCTAGTAAATGGGCATGTTTATACGAACCCATGTTTATGGACACATCGAAACTATTTATGTATCTAATCTTCTGTAACATGATTACATTAAAAATGAGAACACACTGGTGTCTCCACCCAACTGTGCTGCCACATGGACCTTTCTAGCCTTCCTTCCCTCGCTGTCCATAACCATCCACTGCAAAGTGAGGAACCCCATCCCACCATATATCATTTTATTACTTAGCAGCACAATTTCAGGACACATGCACAGTAGTATCAGAAATGTAAAGCTCATTGGAAACATGTTTATCTGCTAGAACAGACTGCTTATGTGCAGTTTCTTCACACTGTAAACTTATAGAATTTCTTCATTTTCAAAGTTGGTCAGCAACTTCATTTTCCACTTTCCTCAGTGAAGTCATTTCAATGACAATGTATAATGTCATCTATTTGAGATTCTTTCAAAGCCAAAACTATAGTCAGGTAAACATACAGAGGATATTCAAGGAATTTAGAGAGTGGGTATAAAATAAGTAAAAATGGCACTGTGTAAGAAGTGTAAAATTATTTTTAGTGATATACAATCATTGAGACATGACACAATTAATTTGGCTAAGCTCATACTTTTGTGACAGAAAATATAAACCTAAATATATACAATTTTTGTAAAAAAAATTAGCAGATTCATTAACCCCAGGATTAAACAAGACTGTATAAAATTATCTAATAACTTATTTGATGAGGGTGGGGATATAATGGGTTACATGCAACAAAGAATGAAGGTATTTTCCTCATTTGCATATAAGATGTTACCATTCACTAAAGACCTTTAATAATAAAAAAAAAACAATTTTCTACGTGATCTAGTTTTTTTTTTCCTTCTGACAAGCAAATAACCCATAGGATTCTTTTCTTTCCTTGGTTGAGAAAGATTTTCTACAAGCTTCAGCACACGTCAGGCATACACTGTCCCTGAATGGGCATTTATCCTCAGATGGGTACACACCTGTCAACATGTGGACTCTTCTGTCAGACAAACACACCTTTACTCATGTGGATTCTTCCCTCAGACAAACACACATGTCCCCACATGGACACTTTCCTCAGATTACAACATTTGTCCTTACATTTACTATTTCCTCAGAAAACAGACATTGCATCATGTGGACTCTTGTCTCAGACAAGAAAACATGTCTCCATGTGAACTCTTCAGTCAGATAAGTACACATATAAGTCCACATTGACTGTTTTCTTACACAAGCACATATATCCAATATTGAACTGTTTTGTGAGAAAGTTATCCCTTTTCTCTGGAAATGTATTTTTATGTTCTTACTGGACATATTTTTTGATAATGTTTGCTACTATGAAGATACCTGAACACTGTCCATACTAGAGAATAAAAAAGAGTAATGGACAGATTAACCCTGTGCATCCAGACCCAGGAATGCTTTGATCCTGCCCTTCTGAAATGGAGACACAGAGGATGGATGAGCAGTGCTGAGCGGTGCACCCATGATCACAAAGAGAAACACATGGAAATGTGTCCCCTCCCCTCCTCATGAAAGGCGGCTCATCCCCTTTTCCTTCAGGCCCTGGTGAGGAGCCACCCCATGTATGTTCCCTTGCTCAGTGTCCACACCTTGGGGTCTGCACTGATCTGGGCTTCCCTCCTCATCAGCCTCAGCATTAGTGTCCCTTGTGAATCAGGTCCAGCTGGGGCTGCTCCACTTGCGGCTGTTCTTCCATTTCCTCTGTGTTTGCAGAAGTCCTGTGTGAAGTTTATTGATGGAGTCAGAGGGGGAAAATTGTACACCCCAGTGGTTCACTGAGACTCTCCTGCAAAGCCTCTGATTTCACCTTTATTGTCCATCAGGCTTCATGACAGGGATTGGTGTGGGTGCCAACAGTGAGTGCCCA
>NW_026652919.1:7683-20190 GCF_009828535.3 Hylobates moloch
AGGACCACCGGGGTGCTCAGGACAGGAGGGTTCTCTTAGGAAGCAGCTCCACATCAGAAGCCAGAGAGGCTGTGCTTTCCTTTTAAACCTTGGTGATTCCTGACCTGATCAAGCAAAAGTCTTCCCCAGGATCTCTCACCATTTCTTCTTTGTGAATCCATGATTTCTTTTACCTACAAAACATTAAGTTAGAACAGGGATTTAATTCAACTTTTAATGCTGCAGATTTTCCGAGTAATACTAGCAATGTTCCCTCAGGACAATTTTTAAAATTGGTTATTTATATATTTTATTTATGTAAAATGATACTATCTTGAAAATAGTAAAAGTTTTAAAATCACACCTCTAATCCCAGCACTTTAGGAGGCTGGGGCAGGCAGATCACTTGCGCTCAGGAGTTTTAGAACAGCCTGGCAACACATTTAGATCTTTTCTATACAAAAAGAAAAAGAAAATAGCTAGGTGTGGTGCTACCTCTGGTACCAGCTACTTGAAAGTCTGAGGTGGGAGGATCCCTTAAGCCTGGGAGGTTGATGCTGCAGTGAGCTGTGATTGTGCCACTGCGCTCCAGCCTGGTTGACAGAATGAGACCCTTTCTTAAAAATACAAACTGTTTCAATAAGTAGAGCTTTGTGTCTTTGTGCTGTAATAATCAATTGTATATATTTTCTAACTTTAACTCAGCATATGCATGGTGTTTTGTTTCTTTTTCTTTCATCTGCTGTTTTTGGAAATTAAACACCTCTTTAAACGCTCTTGTTCTCCCCTTTGGTTCGCTTCGGGTGTCCTGTTTTTCAGACTATTTCTTCATCTTCCCTTTTTCTTTGAAAGTCTTTTTCTTTCTCAGTCTTCATGCAGGATAAAGAAAGTCCCTTTACTTTCTGTCCTCCAAGTCTGGTGAATCAGTTCCCTTCTCTTCATAATCACTGAAGCCAACCAAGTTTAGAAGGATAACAGTTCTCCTTAGAATATGCTCATCTACCTGCAGACTCTCTGCCCTCCTCACCCTTTTCTAGGGTCCTGCACACATCACCCTCATCCCATTCCCTCCCTTCCCTAAGTACCACAGAGTGGGCTCTGCAGCTCCTGCTGCCCTGTATATGCTCAGCCCTGGGGCTCACTAGTGCTTTGATGATGAAGCCCAAACCCCCATGTGCTTGGACTCTCTCAGACCACCCTCTAGGAAGATGCCATTGAGAGTGAGTCCTGGAAATCACGGGCTGTGTTCAGTTTCATATTGCTGGGTCTTCTCTATTTTAAAGGAATACTGGCAATTAAGACTAGAATTTGTATTGAATATTCATGCCAAAAAAGTTTTCTTTCAAAACTTTTCAAATAAAACAATTTTTCCTGCCTAGTTTGAAAACTACAATGTAAATTCAACAAATAATGTAATACAATTTTAAAGGTGACGTTTGTCTTATTGGTTATTCAATTTATTAAAAACAGAATGATATTTAAAATAAATTCCATTGCACATTTAAGTGACATATTTGACAAGCATGGCATTTACACACATTTTTACCAAAACATGTATTTAAATATATTTGTCTTTTTAATATTGGTACAGGCAGACATACATGTAGAAAATCATTATTTTGTACTACAACCTCAAACTGTAAACACAATTTAAATTCAGTTAAATAATTAGAATAATATGAAACAAATAGGTGCGTTGTTTTGGTTTTTAGATATACATTCACTTTTGCATGGGCACGTGTATGTGTCTTTGCTGGGCTGTTGTGTATGTATGTGTGTATGACCATCAAGTTTTCAAATACATCATTAAATTACACAGATACATTAATCTTGGCCAGGCACGGAAGCTCAGGCCTGTAATCCCAGCACTTTGGGAGGCTTAGGCAAGCAGATGACTTGAGGTTAAGAGTTCAAGATCAGCCTTGTCAACATGGCAAAACCCCGTCTCTACCAAAAATACAAAAATTAGCCAGGTGTTGTGGCAGGTGCCTTTAGTCCCAGTGCGAAGGGGAAATGCAGGGTCAGAAATCCCACACAGAGTCTCTACTTGGTTACCACCTAGTGGAGCTGTAAGAAGAAAGCCACCATCCTCCAGAACCCAGAATGGTAGAATCCACTGACAGCTCGCACGGTGTGCCTGGAAAAAGCCACAAACACTCAGTGCCAGCCCATGAATGCAGCCAGGAGGGAGATTGTGCCCTGCAAAGCCACAAGGGCAGAACTGTCCAAGACCATGGGAACCCACCTGTTGCATCAGGTAACCTGGATTTGAGACATGGAGTCAAAGAAGATTATTTTAGAATGTTAAGATTTGACTGCCCAGCTGGATTTCAGACTTGCATGTGGCCTGGAGTTTGGGCCAATTTCTCCCATTTGGAATGGCTGTATTTACACAATGCCTGAACCCCCATTGTATCTAGGAAGTAACTGGCTTGTTTTTTATTTTACAGGCTCATAGATGGAAGGGACTTGCCTCATCTCAGAAAAGACCATGGGCTGTGGACTTTTGAGTTGGGGGTCAAATGAGTTAAGACTTCAGGGGGCTGTTGGAAAGTCATGAATGGTTTTGAAATGTAAGGACATTAGATTTAAGAGGGGCCAGTGGTGGAATCATATGGTTTGGTTGTGTCTTTACACAAATCTCATCTTGAATTGTATCTCCCACAATTCCCACGTGTTGTGGGAGAAACCAGTGGGAGGTGATTAAATCATGGAGGGAATTCTTCTTTGTGCTGTTCTTGTGATAGTGGATGACTCTCATGAGATCTGATCGTTTTAAAAAACGGGAGTTTCCCTGCCCTCTCTTTGTCTGCTGCCATCTCCGTGTAAGATATAACTTGCTCCTCCTTGCCTTCCACCATGATGTTGAGGCCTCCCAAGCCACGTGTAACTGTACGTCCATTGAACTTTTTCCTCTATAAATTACCCAGTCTCACGTATGTCTTTATTAGCAGTGTGAAAACAGACTAATACAGCAAATATCAATCTCTTAAAATATTTTGTTGTTCTGCATGTAATATAGCAGGGTCTAATATGGGAGGTAAAATAAATCATCCATGGACCTTCAGATATAAGTCATAGGGTAATTATGCCTGTGTCCCTGAAGGAGTGAACCAGAGGTCATACACACTAGTGTCACTACCTTTGGCAAAGGGTGTTCAGGGGTTTCTGAAAGTTTTGATAATTTTAATATTAAAATTGAATTTACTATGTATTTCTTCATCAACGTTTCCAGAAGATTTTTGGCAGTAAGAACAGCCTAGTATTGGAGTAATACTCATGAATTAGAGAGTTATTTTGTGATTATTCTCCTGAGATTTGCATGAATCAATTGATATAGAAGTTCTTATGTCCAAAGTTGAAATATCAGCATCAAGAAGCTTTCGTTACCCTTTATGGTTGTGGGTTTTGGCAAGGCAGTACTTCAATTCAGCCAGAAAGAAAGACAACAATAAAACTTTCAAATACAGGGGAGTCTGACCTCAGTCTCTCTCTCTTATAAAGGCAAAGCTGTGCCACATCAAGATTTTTCTTCAAGCCCTCAGATAGAGTCAACATTGGGAATGGAAAAGCTAATCACTCTGTCCTTAGAAAAGGCGAAGGTCTGAGAGGAACGCAGAGTTGTGTTCATGAAGATGACGACATTGTTATGTCTTCTCCTTTGCCCAGTGACTGCTCTCAAGTTGAGTGTTTCAGATGTCAGACATGACCTATAGGGATGGTTGTGACTGCACGTGACGGACAGGGACTGAGACTCTATATCTCTAAGCGTCCTGTCCTAGGAGCAGATACAGGAGTCAGCCCTAGACTGGAAGTGCCCTCACTGACCCTCTGCCTCACCTGTGCAGCCTCTGGCCAGTTCAAGAAAGTTTTACCCTGGAACATCTTTTGCCAAAACCACTCCAACTAGTATTCATGACCTACGGTCCGCACCCTCAAGTACACAGACACGATCATACTATGACTTGGTGTCGAGAAGACCCCTGCACTTTCAGTTTTACTTCTAATATTAGACTCCACTTTATCACATGCAGACACAGCAGAATATTTTAAGACTTTGATATGGTATGCTGAAAAATTCAATAGTTCATAAAAGTCTACTTCCCATCACTGCCAGTGTTTACTACTGAATAAGGATCTGCCATCCCCTAGGGAGGAACTATAATGGATGGTGTGCCCTGTTAGTGGTTATGGGAATGAATCCATCTTGTGGCAAATGGCAGCATCTTCTTCTTTTACAAGATTAAATAGTTTTTCATGGTGTATAAATGCAACATCGTCTTTATCCATTTGTCTATCTACTGACACTCAGATTGTTTCCATATATTGGCTATTATTAATAGTGTTTCAATAAACATAGGATTCAGCTATCTTAACAAGGTGGTAATTTAATCTGCTTTGGGTATATTTCTAGAAGCAGAATTTCTGGTCATATAATATTTCCAGTTTTAATTCATTTGGAGCCTTTATATTGCTTTCCATAATTGTGAAAATATAGAATGGTATAGCCCTTATGAAAAACAGTTTCAGTTTTGAGGTATGATCCATAAACAAATAATGTTTGATTATGGCTCTCCATGAGAATTTCTAATAAATATGATAGAAGTCAAGAAAGCTTCTCACACCAAAGCAAGGATTAATTTTATCCCTTATTCCCTTAAAAGCAAAAGATTTGAACATGCATGATGGAGGCTGTTAGCAGGGTTCAGAATGATATCATAAAAGGAAACTCAGTTGGATAAAAATGTTGGGTTTTCAGTCATAGATATGTCGATATTCAATATGAGACCATGAAGTAAAACGAGGATCTAGAATGTGTTCACTTGAAGCAACAGCACATTCTCAAAGGCACCTATTGCTACCTCACAAGGGCGATGCTTTTGAAACCAGCGAAGTGTGAGTGCACAGTAAGTGATAAAGTTATCACGTTTACATGAAGTATGTGTAACATGCCAAAGGCTTGTACAGATTAATCATACACAAATATACACAATGTATTTTTGCATACACAGATGTCTAGAGGATGATTCTCATAGGGAAACTTCTTCAGGTTACAGAAATCTGTGTAAGTTGGAGGTCCCGTGAAAAAGTGTCTCTTTATAAATACTGGTCTATTTTTCAATTAGGGAAAATGGTCTGTGTTGGAGAAGGCTTCCAATTTTGTAGATTTCTTCATTGCTTCTTGAGTTGTAAGACAGGAACCAAAAAATTGACTGGAGTTTTTTGGAGTTTCATGGCTGTGTTGTTAAAACTTTCTTACAAGGTTTCTTTCAATTATTTGAGACCAGTTTTTCTGATTTTTTTCTCCAGTAGATGAATTTTCACAAGATCTCAGGAAACCATGTCTCTGGTGC
Organism: Hylobates moloch; assembly: GCF_009828535.3. Classification (NCBI taxonomy): domain Eukaryota; kingdom Metazoa; phylum Chordata; class Mammalia; order Primates; family Hylobatidae; genus Hylobates; species Hylobates moloch. Next base: position 13,017 of record NW_026652919.1, read on the forward strand.
TTTAGTTTGAAAGACTAACTTCCTAGGTAAAGAAGCTTCTGTCTAACCATGATGAGCTCATTTCTTCTGCATACCATGGAGTTTGAGATCCCATCGTCCAGAATCATGAAAATTTTACACTCCAGTTCACTGAAAACCTTGACTCTTGAATTTAATATTGATTGGCATTGAGAAAAATGGTTCATTCTTGGATGTGTCCTAAGTTGCTTGCCCAACATATCAGTTGGACTGAGAATCTTCCATTAGCTCCCTCTGTCCATAGCACTGAGTCTATTGACAATCTTTGCAGTCATCTATGAAGGAGAGTCCTGAGGTTCATCAGATTCTTGTAGACACTCAGGTGAACCGAAGGAATTAACAGAATTGAGGACTGCCAGCCATTTCTGCAACGCTAGGAATAATTACCATCTAAGTGTAAAGGTCTACATCATTCAGAATACCCTGCATGACAGGCTGATGCAAAAAAATCCAACCCCACGGAGGCTCCACAGCAACCCTTACAGTTCTTTCAGAGAAGAAATAATCTCCAAGATAAGTGAGTCAGAAAAGCTGCTCTGAGCTGCAGTAAACATTGGATAGGGCCCAGTTTTGTCTGAGTTCAATGTGATTATTATACTCAGCTGCTGATCCTATATAGACTGAGTATGGATAATTTAAATGAGCCTGGCTGTGTGGTTTGTTATATGAAAATCTGAACTAAATATATGTAAAGGGCATTTCTGGACTAGCATGAGGGTGAGAGATCCTGGGAGCTCCACGCCCCTTACTCTTATCGCCCTTTCTTCCAGGAATCTCCAGGTCCTTCAGGGTGAGAATCCACACAGATCCCTTCATGGCTGTATTACCAGGAGACCAAATCTCTGATAAAATCACTCAGACCTTCTTCAGACAGACAACCCAGGGAAAGGGCACTTTTACACCCTTATGTATGTGGGGAAAGGTAATCCATCCCCATTACAAGCCCCTGCCAGCAGCCTAACTTTATCATGAAAATGGGTAAAATTAGCCAATGGAGCACATTTAAGAAAATTTTCCTATGATGTTCCATCCAGATAAGAGCAAAAATCAGCTTCACACCCCGAGACTTCCTGTATAGGGCACAGCCCAGAGAAAGAAGATCACCACAGCATTAAAATTCAACTGTAAGAACGTGTAATCCTTCCATGTTCCACACATTACATCTCACCAGTTTAGTCAATATGGATTAAATATGAGAGTGTGGCAACGCACAGACTCTATCTGAGGAGGAAAATAGGAGAAAAATGTTAAAGCAAATAGAGCAATTTGAAGCCACTGACACCAGCAACTTTAGCACCAGTGAAATGATTTCACCCTCATTGGCCTCAGATTTACTTTTCAAAGGGCATCTGCAGGGTTCCAGAGTGAGACCAGGTGAATTCAATGTGCAGGCACTTCCCAGGTGTCCACTTGTATATTGTTTATTTTACTTCTATTTGCAGAAAGTAGACACATACTCAGCCTTAGTGTCAGTGTAGGGGGTGCTTTCCATGACATAGATGCCAGAAAAAAAGGAAAAACATGGGGCCAATTAATGTAAAAATTAGCCACTGTGTGTGTGTGTGTGTGTGTGTGTGTGTGTGTGTGTGTGTGTGTGTGTGGTGTGTGTGTGTGTGTGTGTGTGTGTGTGTGTGTGTGTGTGTGTGTGATTTGAATACTAGAGTTGGAGTGGGCTTCTAGCCACATGCACCTGCACCTGCAGGTAGTCTCAGGTGCAATAATCAACTGCCTGACCCTAAAGGAAATAAGAGTCTCCCCAAACCCCTGAAGAGTGTTTGGGTTCACCGTATGTCCGATGATTCAGTGCCTCTGGAGCTCCAGGAAGGGGCTCCCCGGTGATGCATGAGATCTTTTCTTCGGGTCTCCCTGCAGAGTTCTCTGGGTTTCCTAAGGGCAATTCACTATTCCAGAAGATGATGTGAGGAGCATGTGGTGTCACTAAAGGAGAATTCTGAGCACAGCCACTTTATACTGGGCTAGAGACACTGGTAGGAATATACTCTGTTAAGTTCAGACAGAAACCCTCCTGCAGGGTAGGGGCTGGGCTGCAGGGGGCGCTCAGGAGAAACCCAGCACAGTCTCCCGCCCCAGAGCAGGTGCACAGGAGGCTGGGGAGAGGTTCCTCTCGGGGCCTGGGACTTCCTTTGAAAATATCTAAAATAAGTATTTCACAAGGACTGTTGATGTTTGTATAAATATCCTATTCAATTGTGAGCATTTATCAAATTGGATGTTGTAATGAGAACCAGTTTTACAATGGGGATTTCAAACTCTGCTATTATCTTAATAGTAAGCAGCTGGAGGTCAAGAAGAGATCCTTTCTTTTAAGTAAGTGCAATTTTTGGAGAAATATACTCATTCCCAAAATAACACATTCACATATTAAGGTGTAGAAATGGCTCAAGTTGTCCCTGGGACATTCGAATGTGGGTTCAAAGTGAGGTGCGTGTCCTGGGGGAGCTTGTTCTCCAGTGGGGGAAGCTCTGTCAACACAGAGTTCAGGGATGTGTAGGGGTCGCATCACCTCTAACAGGATTACGGCTTGAACCTTCAGCTTCTACAATTGTGTCGTCCATGTGTCATGTATTTGCTCTATCTCATCCTGGCTCAGGAATTGGGCTATTCAATAACATCCTTCATGAATATGCAAATCACTAAGGTTAATACAGATATCTCTGTGCTGTGAGAGCATCACCCAACAACCACACCCCTCCTTGGGAGAATCCCCTGGACCACAGCTCCTCACCATGGACTGGACCTGGAGGATCCTCTTCTTGGTGGCAGCAGCAACAGGTAAGGGATTCCCCAGTCTCAGGGCTGAGGGAGAAACCAGGCCAGTCATGTGAGACTTTACCCACTGCTGTCTCCTCTCCACAGGTGCCCACTCCCGAGTGCAGCTGGTGCAGTCGGGGCCTGAGGTGAAGGTCTCCTGCAAGGCATCTGGTTAAACTATCATCACCTATGGTATGAATTGGATACGACAGACCCCAGGACAGGGGCTTGAGTGGATGGGATGGATCATCCTACCCTGGTGAACCCAACGTATGCCCATAGCTTCACACACGGTTTGTCTTCTCCATGGACACCTCTGTCAGCACGGCGGATCTGCAGACTAGCTGCCTAAAGACTGAGGATGCAGCCGTTTATTACTGTGTGAGGTACACCGTGTGGAAACCCACATCCCTAGAGTTTCGGAAAACCTGAGGGAGGAGGCAGCTGTGACGAGCTGAGGCAGTGGTGCAGCATGTCTCTAAACTTCCATTTTATCTAAGTTTGCATTGAGTTCCACTTTAATATTAGCCAGGAATGTGGGATAGACGGGTGCTCCTAAGAGATCCTTAACTTGACCATTTTGATGGGTTTTCCCGAAGACGTGAGAAGCCACTTTGTTAGCAAAGCATCCCAAAGCCATGCCCTGCTCCAGAAACACGTGTACCCGTTTCCTGGTCTTTGGTTAACTGACAAGCTCTCATCAGCACACCTGGGCTAATTTCATACCAGGTAGAAATATGTGCTGTAAAGCAAGGCTAAGGTTATGACAGCAATTCCTGCTCAATAACCTTCAGCATCGTTGTCGTTGTGTGTTCTATCAACTAATTACATTACTTCAAGGTTCTCATTGGGATTTTCTTATAAATTTAAGGGATATATAGAAGTTCCCCTAATTAAAATAAAACAATTCTGAGCACAACCTCAGTGTTCAACCATGTCTCCACACTTCCCACCATTCACCCCAAAGAAATATTCACCTCTCCTGGAAGTCGGGTTCATTTTCAAATTAGTTATTTTTTATTTTACTATATCAAGATTATTGCATGTGACTATTGTAGCAGAAAGTGAATTATGGGAACTTGAAGTAACCAACGAAAGATAAATTCAGAACTAATTAAACAGGATGCCAGAATGTGATTGGCTCCAGGCTTTTAAAATTCAGCAGGTTATGTAACCAGGCTTTAAATTTACACATCTTCCTGTTGCCTTCACGGCACAGTCAACTCCCATTATGTAAGAAATGGCAACTGCATTCCCAAGCATCATGCACAGTTATAAAAATAGACTGGGTGAGGTGAGGAGTTGATTGTTTAAATTCCCCTCTGAAGAAGCAGCATCAACTCAACAAACCACCGCTCCTCCCTCTGTGACTAGAGCTATGTCGCAGGCCACATGGACCTAAATCCTTGACAGAGATAACAGGACTACATAAATTGGGCTGGTCATTTTTATGCTGTAAAATTAATAGGTGAGTCTGCACTCCAGCCTGGGCAACAGAACAAGTCTTGTCTGTAAAATACAAAATAAAGATAAATTAATAGATACTGACTTTGACATTTCGGATAATAATATTTTCATAAACCGAATTTAATTACACCCACATTGTTACCTACATCTTCACTGAAAAGTTCCTAGTTATGCTGAGTTCCATCAACACTCCACGTGTTCAAATCTGGTCATCCAAGAGAGTCTGAAGAATAAAATGCAATGACGGTAGTGAAACTTGTGTATACTCAGCACCTCTCAACTCAGGAGGACTCAGTACACCCTGGAACACTCTGCTTTTCTGAATGTCTCACAATGACTCCGGCTCACTCTGCATCCTCCTCAAACATCTGGCCCCTGTTTGCCCTAAGTTCACTCTCTGCTGTTAGTCTGTGCTCTGAAGTCTTCGCAGAGGTGAAAATGAGTGGTCAGATGGATCTTCCTTCTCACCTCAGCATGGAATTTGCTATTTCACTTAATGACCACTCTTTCCATAATGGTTGATTTCTTTCAGCTTGTTCATTACTGGTGATTTTCAAGGGAATCTCAATTGAATTTTTACATTTTTGCATTTTTGTCTCTGTGACAATGTTGAGAAGGTTTTACCTCTAGCATCATAACATTATCTAGTGATGTGATACATGTGTGGCAAGCAATACCTACAAATTCAGAAGTTCTTTGGTTTATTTCCACAAATATCATTATTTCTGTTCTGTGTATGAGCATATCCTAGCAACATTGTACTCATGCAGGTAGATGTCTATGAGCCTATGAATTAATCTCTGTAAATAAAAATTTATCTCAATTTCCTTCAATGTTCATAATTCTCCTGAGGGTGAGGAAGATCTTTCTGGATCTGTCCAAACGAAAGGCCCAGAGACCACCTGGTATGTAAGGAGCTCACCTGGCTCGCCTGGTTCCCCCTGTTGTCTCACAGAAGGTCAGCCCACTTGTTCAGGTCCTAAGAAGAGAGCCCAGGTTTATCTTGATTTCACAACACTCCCAACTTCTGCTGACTCTCCTGTTACCCACATCCATGGAGATACATTATTTATTACACAATTAACCAAAGTAATGTCAAAGGCCCGAGGTGCAATACCGCACATCCTAGGGTATGTTCGTGCAATTGAATGGAGGAGAAAGCGTTTCAGAGACAGATGGATCTGCACTGGTAAATATGTGTGTAAGGACTCGGGGCTTAAGTGTCATTGTCCAGCCGTGTTTCACAGGTGTGACCTGTCAGGGAAGAACCAGAGTCCCTTGTGCTCTCAGAGGGGAGGGGTCACAGAGGTCCTCTCTTGTTCCCAGGAAAGGTAATTGCATTAATCTTGGTGATGAGGCAATCTTCCAGTGCTGATGTACTGTAGTGCTTTTGTTTGAAATTGACACTGCTATCTGCAATCTACATCTTTTCACGCAGAAGTGTTTAGAGATTAGGCCACATCTTCAGGATCCCACACTGAGAAGGACAGAGAGAGATTCCACTACCTTCTCCTGAGATCTCAGGCAGAAACCCACATTTCAAAAGGTCTCAGAAGAGCAGCTCTCAGGGGCTACTTAAAAATAACCCACTTCGTGGGACAGGGAGTGCCCTTCTAACCATGATGGATGTTCTGAAGTACAATAAACATTGCATGGATCCAGGGTCTGAATTTACTGTGATTATTACACTCCGCTGCTGTTTCAATGTGTCTGAAGGGGTAAATGACAATTTAGATGACCTGGGTGTGTGGTTTGTTTTATATAAATCTTTAAGGGTAGAACAGCATTAAACCTATTCCAAAATCTGTCCTTGATCCAAGATCACACTGATCTCCCAGACCAGCACCTTCAGCACATTTCCCTACCTGGAAGAAGGGGACTATGGGCTTGATAAGGGGAGGCCACAGGTAGAGAACTGAGTTCTCAGAGGGCACAGCGAGTATCCTCCTCGCAGGGTGAGCCCAAAAGACTGGGGCCTCCCTCATCCCTTTTCACCTCTCCATACAGAGGCACCACCCACATGCAAATCTCACTTAGGCACCCACAGGAAACCACCACACATTTCCTTAAATTCAGGGTCCAGCTCACATGGGAAATGCTTTCTGAGAGTCCTGGACCTCCTGCACAAGAACATGAAACACCTGTGGTTCTTCCTCCTCCTGGTGGCAGCTCCCAGATGTGAGTGTCTCAGGGATCCAGACATGGAGATATGGGAGGTGCCTCAGATCCCAGGGCTCACTGTTGTTCTCTCTGTTCACAGGGGTCCTGTCCCAGGTGCAGCTGCAGGAGTCGGGCCCAGGACTGGTGAAGCCTTCGGAGACCCTGTCCCTCACCTGCGCTGTCTCTGGTTACTCCATCAGCAGTGGTTACTACTGGAGCTGGATCCGCCAGCCCCCAGGGAAGGGGCTGGAGTGGATTGGGTACATCTATAGTAGTGGGAGCACCAACTACAACCCGTCCCTCAAGAGTCGGGTCACCATGTCAGTAGACACGTCCAAGAACCAGTTCTCCCTGAAGCTGAGCTCTGTGACCGACGCGGACACGGCCGTGTATTACTGTGCGAGACACACAGTGAGGGGAGGTGGGTGTGAGCCCAGACACAAACCTTCCTGCAGGGAGGCGGAGGGCGCGGGCGCAGGTGCTGCTCAGGACCAGCAGGGGGCGCGCGGGGCCCACAGAGCAGGAGGCCGGGTCAGGAGCAGGTGCAGGGAGGGCGGGGCTTCCTCATCAGCTCAATGATCTCCCTCCTCACCAACATCTCGCTGTCCCCAGGGCTTCTCTTTATTATCTGTGGTTCTGCTTCCTCACATCCTTGTGGCAGGCAAGAAAGGAGGAAGACAATTTTTCTGCTTACTGTTGAGGTTTCACCAATTACTAGGAACTTTCCTACAAGCTCCTGCATGGCCCGTTATAACTT
>NW_026652920.1:0-20179 GCF_009828535.3 Hylobates moloch
CATCACATCTTTCCTCTGTGATTCTTCTTAATGCTTTTTTTTTTTCACGTCCACTAAATCACAGAGTGCAGATAGACCATCTCCTCACCAGCTTTTCTAAACTTAGAGCAGTTGCCTGAGTGAGAGGCGCTGTGAAGTGTTACAAGAGAAAGAGGGTAAAGAATAACGAAAGCCCGTGAATGGTGGAATATGAGCTGGGTTTTGTTGTGAGCTGGAAAAAAAAATGCACAGTTGACAAAAAGAAAACTCTCTTTCATGATAGCACACCAGGGCAAGGTCTCAATAATGAGAATGAAGCTTTTCATTTATGAGGGTGCTTTCTGAACTGTGGTGTTTAATTCTAGAGTGTCTTTGCCTAAAATCAGCTGATTGGATCCCTTTTATTTGACAAAATGAAATGTGTTCCCACAACTATATTTATATGTTGAAAATTTCAGAAAGCATTAAATATGTATGGACAATCAAACTTACACTTGTCTTAGCCACTTGAACAAGGATAACAATAAGAGACGTACTCTTTGAAAATGAATTTAGGCTAAATTAATTTCCTAAGTTATGTGTTGGAAACCATTTCATTGGAGTTATTTAAACTGACGTTTCTATAGCTTCTAAAATTCAACACACATAAGATTTGCTAAAGGATCATGGCTAAATGTAGATTCTAGTACAGTCGGTTTTGTTTGGGGCCTGAGATTTTGTTTCTAATAAACTCCTAATAAGCTTCCAAGTGATTCCAATGATGCTTCTGATTTGCATTTCATACTTTGAGTTACAAGGCTTTAGAAATGTTAGTTTTTTTAAACATTTTTAAAAGGTGATTTATTTTACAATCCCTAATTAAAAATAAATACTTTCAATTATTTATTATGCTGTTAACTAAAACACATGATGCATCTGATTAAATTTTCAACATTTATTCTTTTGGGATTTTTTTCTCACTAAACTAAAATAAAAAAATAGATAAATAGTATAATATTCTAGAGTTGGATGAAAAGATAAGCATGTCTTACCTTTTTGTTTTACAACCTCTCCACATAAAGACCAGGGAGTTTACCCCAGTTAGTTACTGCCTGAGCTAAGAGTAGACTTTTTCTCTTTCTGTCCTGTCTCCTAGTTTAAGGCAATTTCAGCAAGCCACGTTGCATAAAACACTCAGTCATATGTTTTCCTAAATGTAGAGTGTTATAAATCTTTCATTTTTCTCTAGGCTCGTTTTCACCAACATATTCTACTTCCCCTAAGGTAAAAAAGTTGGAACCAGGTTCAGTTTTTGGTTTGATTTGACTGGCTAATGAGCTAAAAAATGTCCATGTTCAGCAACGTTGATTAGAAATGTTTTTCTATTAGGTGTTCGGTTTTCAGAAACATTTTAAACCATAACCATACTGTTAATGAATTTTTAGAAACACCGTTGGAGACTTTTGTCTCTAAAGTACCACCTTCATTGTAACTGAATATTTTCAGGTCAGTGAAGGGGGTAAAAGATGGAATTTAGAGCGATTAACTCAGGTTAGCATTCAAAATTGCTTTAAATTAATGATGCTAAAAACATATACCTTTGAAAAAATATATGTTACCTTATAAAAAAAATTTTCATGAGTTCTAGTTGCCTGGAAATTATAAAAATATTATTCAACAATGAATAGCAGTCGTAATTTTGTAAAGTAATATCTTCTCTAGCTTTGGTCTTCTATATAGCCATTTGTCTTTTGAGGCATAAAATGTAAGCCAGTTAGCAAAACGTATATCAGCTTATAGATGATGAAAAATGCAAGCACACATTTTACTGAAGTTTACATTGAAGACATAGGAAACTATTTTATCATTAGATGTATGGTAATTTTTTTTTTACATTGAGAGAAAAATATTGTAATTTATTGACATAGTCGCAAAGTGTTACCTAAATATTTGCTAACAAGAGTGTTTTATTTGTATTTTGTAATCTACCTAATCTAGATGAGTCTGACTTTCTTGCAAACAGTCTTTACTCTGTTGTCAAAGGGTATCTTCTTCACTCTGATCATATGACTCCCCTGTCTAGAATTTGTCAGTGGCTCCCATAGTTTGAGTCCAAAGTTCTAAGTTCTTAGCTTCTTAGCACAATATAGCCTTTAATGTTGTGACTCCCACCTATCTCTCTCTAGGCTTATCTCCTGCTAGTCTAAGTCTGTCTGTAATCATCTGATTTTCCAGTGTTTAGTGGAGATATTCTGTAACCCAATTTTTACTTTTTCCAGTTACCCTCTCCAATCATAGTACGTCAGACTTCCCAACTCATTGAATAGTAGATCCCATTACAAAATATGAGTTTATTTACATCTTTGATACTTTGGATTATTTAAAATATCTCCATTTTAGAAGTCCAAGGTCACTTATTTTAAATCTCTTTTACTTCCCTCCCCTAGGGCCCATTGTTTTTGTGGTTTAGGGAGCTTGATTTGCTCTTTAACTCCTCTTCTCACTCCCTCACCTTAGAGTGAAAAGTGCAAGCCTACCTCTAGGACACTTCCATTCCCTCCTGTTTCTTGGCTCTAGCCCCTTCCCTCCTATGCTGGGGTAGGGAGTAGCAAGGCTTTTGTAATTCACTGTTGGTAGTTGCTGCTTTTCTGGGTAACAATGACAGGCCATTAAGTCCCCTCTGTTGTTGAAATCCAAATGCTTGAGTCCTTCAGCAGGCCCTCCCATGGGCCCTCTAACTTGACAGTTCCAAGAAGTGACAGCTGGCTGCAGTTTGGCCTCTTCCACCCACTTCTGTCAGTATACCACCAGCCTCCTGCTACTTGGGTCCCCTCACCCATCACCTCGTGATCCGCCCGCCTTGTCCTCTCAAAGTGCTGGGATTACAGGCAAGTGCCACCGCGCCCTGCCAAATTTCCTCTTTAAAGTTAAGAATATTCAAGAATATACTGGGCAAATTATTTACTAAAAATTACTACAGAAAGTTGTCCCATACTTGGGAGGAAAAAGGTAAAAAATATATTAGCATTGGCTGGGTGCGGTGGCTCACGCCTGTAATCCCAGCACTTTGGGAGGCCGAGGTGGGTGGATCACGACGTCAGGAGATCGAGACCATCCTTGCTAACATGATGAAACCCCCTCTCTACTAAACATACAAAAAATTAGCCGGGCGTGACGGCGGGCGCCTGTAGTCCCAGCTACTCGGGAGGCTGAGGCAGGAGACTGGCGTGAACCCGGGAGGCAGAGCTTACAGTGAGCCAAGATGTGCCACTTCACTCCAGCCTGGGCGACAGAGCAAGACTCCGTCTCCAAAAGAAAAAAAAAAATATATATATATATATATATATATGTGTGTGTGTGTGTGTGTGTGTATGTGTATATATATATACACATATATAGAGAAAAGCATTTGGGGATTAAAAAAAAAGGAGGCTAATGACTAGCCTGCCTACTTAATCATGAACCAACTATAACAGTACCTAAAGCAGGGAATAGTATATTTGCTAAGCTCTAACCATGAACTTCAAATCCACGTGACTGGATTTGTATTCATCCATGCATAGCCCTTCACAATTCTGTGGCTCCCGGAAATATATAACCAGCCATTTCATACAACTGCAGAAATTCTTCACTGGTGAGGTATAAGCATTTCATTATTCCAAGGTATTTGCCTACATAATGCCATTATTCAGTATACCATTTTTAGGGCCAAAGTGCTTAGAAAACCATGATAAATTAAATTACAGAAAATTATTTTGATGTAAATTTTTGGTTGGCTTTTATTATTTTTAATTGAAACATAATTGTACATATTTGTGGGGTGCAGTATGGTATTCTGATACCTGTATACAAATATGTAATGATCAAATTAGAGTAATTCGCACATTTATCAACTCACACTTATTTTTCAGTATTGGGAACATTCATAATCCTCTGTTCTAGCTATTTGAAAATATAGACTAAATTACTGTTAACTACAGCCACCCTACAATGCTACAGAATGCTAGAACTTATTCCTCCTATCTAGCTGTAATTTTGGTTGGCTTTTATAAAGACAAAAGAAATATATTTTTGTCTGGCAATTAAAACATAACAGAAGGAATTCTCTCCTTTCTCATCACTTATTTTTTAGGAGGTAAAAAATTAAATAATACGAAAGCCAGTTAATTAAAAATAATTTGAAATAAGGATTGTGTTATTCACCTCAGTAGTTTATACAATTCCTTATTATATATACTAGCTAATCTTCAAAGTTAATTATAAAGTTGAATTCAACATTAAATCTCCCTAGGCATTTTGTAAGCCAACTACTTAAAACACTGATACTTTTGATCGTTCCTGTGGACGTTGTAGTATGTTTTTAAGGTCTCAGATTACTTTAGTGTATGTACAGGGATGAACCTACCTTTATCTTTTTAACAAGTTTATTTTCTTCTTCATCTGTTTCTGGAAATTCATATATTTTAATTTTATGTTCTTGGATTTCTTTCATTATGTAAAATGGAAGAAGCAGCCAAAGGGCACCATACATAATTAGTACATTAATAATTAGTACATTAGTCTTATGTTTATTACATGCTTCTTAGATTCCTATATGGTCCCTTGTTTCCAGATCCTTTACTGTTTTTTAATGATGCAAAATTATAATCTAAAATCAAAGTACTATGCTGGTCTTTTTTTTTTAAACTGTAAAGTTGATATATAAACACCAAATCCAATTACTTCAGAAGTGTTAAAGTCATATAGCTACCATACCAAAAGAGTTCCAAAAAAGATGTAAAACTCCAGAAAGGGATTTCTCGGATTGATTTCCACAATAATGACTTTAGGTCATTTATTTACAATGACTGAGATTTTTCCTTTAGATATAAATCCCCAAGTGTCTTATTTAGTTGAATAAACAGGGCTAAACTCACCTAAAATTTTTAGTAGAATCTGACAAAAGTAAAGTAAAACTAAGTACACCACTGCTCCCTGCACATTCATCAGAAAAATCCTTGCGTGTACATGTGCATACACACAAACTGAGGAGCAACAGTTACAAGATTAGGGAAGGACACAGGGAGAAAACACACCCTAGAAATCAAGAATTAATAAGGAGAATGCAGAAAACTAAAGGAGACAACTTAATAATAACATCAGGAAGGATCTAGTTCAAATTAAATTATCATGTCCAAAATCACTCCAAATTCTAAACAGAATATAGACATCCAAATAATTTCCAACTACCTATCCTTCTTTGGGCCCAAACCAATGGCTAATATACCTAAAACTAGCTTCCCTGCCTATACTTATATTTTGGTGCAATTTTCATGGCAAAGGTTCCCAGTAGCTATAAAAGGACCCTGAACAAATTGTGTTACATGGTTACTATACTAGATAGAAGCAAACAGAAATAAAATTGTCACTGAAAAAAATAGAACCACATATATTTTACAATTAGGGTATGTACCTACATATATGTATTAAAAAAAAACAAAATAAAACAGAATAAATGAGGTGAAAATACATGATGAGAAAAACGAATAATAGTAGCTGGCTCTAAAACCAGTGGTTTTAGTCAGAGGTTGTATATTAAATGACCTGAGTACAACCACCAGAATGTGACCAATTTGAAAGAAGAGGTCACTTCATATTCATCTTTTTTACTTTTATCAGTAAAAATCCAAATTGAAATACATAATAAAAGAAGAGAAATGTATTACATGATAGTATTTGAAACTTAGCACATTACAAACTAAAAATGGAAATGGGTAAGTGCAAAACAGAAAAATGCTAGATACAGTAAAAATGTACTCAAACATTCTGAAAATTTATATGAATTTAGCATAACTTCAAAGCAAATTTTAACAGGCTTTTAATAACAGGTTTCAAGGTATTCTGAAATTCATATTGAAAAAGGTGAAAAACAAAATATTTTGTTACAACAGTACTATATGGACAAGAGAGATAATTACAATCTATTTTTAAATATTATACAAAGATGCTGTGGTTTAAACAATATACTACTGGCCAAAAATAAAGACTACTGGAAGAGAGAAAGGTTCCAGAATTGACCCTACATTTCATAAAATGTAATATATAATGAACCAAACACAATTAAATTAGAAATATGTGTGACTGTATAACTCAATATTACTGAGACAACTAGACATGAGTCTAGAGAAACAGTTTAGTGGTCTTCCAGCTAGCTCAGTCATACAGCATGAGACTCTTAATTTTAGGGTCATGGGTTTGAACAATAACTTAAACTATAAATATCCTATAAAGTACACTGAAAACAAAAATAGGATATAAGCAGCAAAAGAAAAAATATAAAAAATACAGTGAAAATGAGAGAGAACTAAATACCCAGAATAAAAAGAACCCATATCAATAAATACGGGCAATACCAAGTACTACTGGTCAAAAAGACAAAGGATTTGAACAGGTGTTTACAAAAAGGGGAAAAGAAAACTTTGTTTTAAAAATGTTCAGCCTTTCTGGAAAACAAAAAGAAAAGATAAAGAAATGATTAGGTACCACTTCATTCCCAAAAGGTTTTCAAAATAAAAATAACAAACAATGCTGGCAAACTCACAGTGAAACAGATGTATGCTTTATAAAATGAATTTGTTTTAGTAGGGAAGCACCATGACAAAATGGGGAGTGGGGGAGATAAAGACCCATAAAAATAATCACAGCCTTTGAAAGAATAATCCACTTCCTGGGAATTCATTTTAAGAAAATAATTCTAAAAAGTATGGGGAGAAATTGTCTGTGTGGGGGTGTTATTAAAGAACATTTAAGGCCAGGCGCGGTGGCTCAGGCCTGTAATCCCAGCACTTTGGGAGGCCAAGGCAGGTGGATCACGAGGTCAGGAGATCGAGATGATCCTGGCTAACACGGTGAAACCCCGTCTCTACTAAAAATACAAAAAATTAGCCGGGTGTGGTGGCAGGTGCCTGTAAGTCCCAGTTACTTGGGAGGCGGAGGCAGGAGAATGGTGTGAACCCGGCAGGCAGAGCTTGCAGTGAGCCAAGATCACACCACTGCACTCCAACCTGGGCAACAGAGAGAGGCTCCATCTCAAAAAAAGAAAAAAAAAAAAAAAAACACTTAAAACAACCATATTTAAAAACTGATAAAGGATAAGGATATTATGATAATGGGTAAGAGCTTTGAGGGGAAAATTAAGGCAGAAGATTCAAGAGTTATTTTTAATACAGCATAAATGACAATACAGTAAAGCAGTAAGAGGAATGGATTGCAACACATACTAAAAATAGTAAAAACTGCAAATTATGAGAATGGTATAAGAAACCTGAGTTAACACATCCTGCTCACCTGTTTTTTAAACTGTTGGCATTCCTCTGGTGTGAGTGTGTCTGCTTTGGCAATAAGTGGGATGATATCACTTTTTCATGCAAACGCTTCATAAACTCAATATCCAATGGTTTAAGTCTGAAATACACAGTATTTAATATGACTGAATTGACCAGTTTGGGAGAACAAGATTCTTCACATCCCCAATTAGATTTCAATTATCTTCAATTGGTCAACTGACTCTCAAATCTTCATACACACCCCATATCTCACTGTTACGTTCCAGATTTGTGTTTACCCAGTGGATATGCTACCCGGGTGTTCCATGGGCTCCTTAAAATCAAAAGCTCATCTGAACCTCATTTTCTCTCTTCTATGCTTCCTATCTCAGTGAATGGCACTACAGTCTACCTAATTACTCAAGTGTGAAACCTAGGATTCCTCCCCTCCTCTAATCCTCTTCCCATATATACAGTATGTGTATAGATGTATATGTATGTGTATATATATATATATATCTCCATTTCCATTATTTTAGGCCACCAAGACCTTTGGAATGAATAACTGTAATACAAACCATCCATACTGAAGTCAGAGTGGTCTTTCTAAATCCAAATCTTATTAAGTTATGCCCTGACCAAAAATCTTATTAAAGACCAGATGCCTTAACTAGTATGGCCTACGAGGCTTGTGAAGACATAGATTCTCCAGCTGACCTCATCTCTTAGCATTCCTAGCCTTTCCTTTGCCTCCTACTTCCAATGTGCCAACCTTTTTGAACTTCTTACAATTCCTTGAAAGCACCATACTTTGACATCTGGCCACAGGCTACCACCTTGGCTGGAACACCCTCCATTATCATCCTGCTTCTCCTTGGCCTGGCTAATTCCTATTCATCCTCAAGACACTGGTTTATGATCCAATTTCCACTGGGAATCCTTCTCCAACCTAAGACTAGGCATATTTCTATGTGGTCACAACGCTTAATGTGCTGTACAATAACTGCCTGCCTGCATACAGATGCTTCCTCACTAACTATGATTGCACTTAACAATTTTTCAAATTTTTGATAGTGTGCAAGCAATACGCATTGAATAGAAACCATACAACCATTCTGTTTTTTACTTTCAGTATTCAATAAATTACATGAGATATTCAAAACATTATCACAAAATAGGCTTTATGTTAGATGATTTGTCCAACCGTAGGCTACGCTATAATGTTTAGTAGGCAAGGTGTACCAAACGTATCTTCAACTTACAATAGGTTAATGTAACCCTGTCCCAAGTCGAGGAGCATCTGTATTTGTTTCTCCCAGCTTCTTACTGAAATACTCTTTGCAGCGAGGGCCTTGTCTCATTCATCTGTATCCTCAGGACCTAGCACGGTATCTAACACTCGTGAAGGTGCCCAAATATTTGCTGAGAAAAAAGTAAGCTGCTGCGATTTTCCTTATGTCCTTTAGCAATTCTAAATGAGAACCAAAGTCCTCAAATCGAGAATACACTGTGGACTAAAATTTTATGTTTCACAAGAATAAATGAACACACTAGAAATATTTTGAAAAGGATTACCATTCTAAAGTGGTATTCCTTAATTTTTATAAAAACATGAGAAAAATGAAATAAAGGTCTCATTCTGTTATTAACTGTATTGACTAATACTAATAATTGAATTGACTGACATTTTAAAATGAAGAAAGAGAAACATATACATTAAAATTGGGGGGATCAGAGTCCTAAGACTAATAAGATAGTCCAGTCTTTTTATTAACAAAGATTACTGTATGTACTTCACTGTGGTAGTAAGGCTGACAGGCAGAAAGAGACAGTGAGGGGGAGAAAGCAAACATGGAGAATTAAGATAGTTGCCTATTCTAATTCTCCTTGTCTTAAATCCCTTGAAATTTGACACTGGCATTCAGAGAACAGGGAGCACAATGAAAAAGAGTGTGTGGATGGAATAACACTGTTTTTATTATCTATAAACTATGTTCTTGCCTCACTAGTGTTAACTAAACGAACCTATCCATTTCTATTTACTTTTTTGACAGGGTCTTGCTCTGTCACCCAGGCTGGAGTGCAGTGGTGTAGTCAAAGCTCACCATAGCCTCCAATTCTTCCACTTTCGACTCCTAAGTAGCTAGGACTACAGGAGTGTGCTTCCATGCCCAACTAATTTTTTTTTTTTTTTGAGTTTCACTCTTATTACCCAGTCTGTAGTGCAGTGGCACAATCTTGGCTCACGGTAACCTCTGCCTCCCAAGTTCAAGCGATTCTCCTGCCTCAGCCTCCCAAGTAGCTGGGATTACAGGCATCCACCACCACGCCCAGCTAATTTTTGTATTTTTAGTAGAGACAAGGTTTCACCCTGTTGGCCAGGCTGGTCTTGAACTCCTGACCTCAGGTGATCTCCCTGCCTCAGCCTTCCAAAGTGCTAGGATTACAGGTGTGAGCCACTGCGCCCAGCCCCAACTAATTTTTTTATTTTTTGTAGAGACAGGATGTCACTATGTTGCCTAGTCTGAGGCCTCAAGCAATCCTCCTGCCTTGATCCCCAAAGTGCTGGGATTACAGGCATAAGCCACTGCATCTGGACTGAACCTATCCATCTTTGAAAAAAAAAAAAAAAGTTTTGCTTCTTTTTATTAATCATTATATAAACCACTAAATAGAAATGCCATGAATTATTCAATCTCAGATTTCTAAATTATGGTTTTTCAATTTATACTCATGACTAATTTAAATTGCCACTGCTTTATTAAGCTATTATATCAGATACAAGCCTGCTTATTAATCCAGTGACAAAAAAGTAGAGTTCAGTTAATCTAAAATTTTAATAAATCTTAAAGGCATTTAATATAAAGTATTAAAATCCAAATAACAAGATTTTCTATTTAAATGCAAATCAATGCTTGCTGAATACTTATTATAATATCCCAACTTTTAAAGAGAAAGATATTTAAAAATAAACATGATAAGGAAATTAGAGAAGTCAACTTCTTAAATATAATCAAAGGGAAAAACAAACATTGAAGTCAGTTTAAATATTAAACTTTAGGGAGAAAAGGTAAACCTTGTAAAAGTCTCATTAAATTTCAGAAGCCTACAAAACGTCAGCAACAAAAAACATTTAGTTCACATGTATATTACATTCTGGTTGAATTTTTTTCTTCTTTCCATTTAGTTTTATATTGGCTGGTCTTTTCATCAGCAAATTTAGTTTTTAAACCTTGTTTTTAAGCAATAGAAAATCCTTTATCATTTCTAGAAGATAAACCCACACTAGAGAGAAAAGACTATTTAACCTCAAAGTCTACAGCATAATAAACAACTACAGGGTAAATGATAATTTTTTTTGTATGTATGTATGTATGTATTTCTAAGGGAAAAAAAACCTGTATAAAACTCACTGGATGATACCAATTTTTCTAAAAGCGGTAATTAATACTTGAAGGATAAAACACTATTTTAAAATTCATGTTCCAAGTCAGTTTTTTACTTTAATAATAGTTACAAAATAGGGAACAATGCAAATGAAGGAATAATAACTGAAATAACAAATTAGCCATGCATGCAGTTCATACTTTGTATGAGGGAGAGGGAGGTAGGAGGCACTGAAAGTACACTGTTGGACCAATTTATAATTACTCTAAAAACAAATCCCTCTAAAAAGGGAACCTAGGGACTACCCAGACAAGATGGAAAGGCTCTGATTAATGTATTAGACTGCATGGAATTTCAGTCTGTAGTGAGCAGGGTATCTGGAACTCTATACATAAAATTCTGTGTCATATTCTTTTTTTTGAGGAGGAGGAGTTTCACTCTTGTTGCCCAGGCTGGAGTGCAATGGTGTGATCTTGGGTCACCTCAACCTCCGCCTCCCAGGTTCAAGTGATTGTCCTGACTCAGCCTCCCTAGTAGCTCGGATTACAGACATGCGCCACCACGGCCGGCTAACTTTGTATTTTTAGTAGACACGGGATTTCTCCATGTTGGTCAGTCTGGTCTCGAACTCTCAATCTCAGGTGATCCGCCTGCCTCAGCCTCCCAAAGTGCTGGGATTACAGGCGTGAGCCACCACACCCGGCCTCATATTCTTTCACTTAATCCACAATATCATGTACCAATGGGCAAAACTTTGCTCCATTTCTAAAAATAGTTAAAACTGAGAAATTATTCAAAGGTACATTTTATATATAAGATAAAGCAATTTTTAACATCTTACCCCTTGTGACAAATAAGAAATGGTGCAAAGCCACTAGATATCATTTGAATATAAAATTTTTTTTCTTTTAAAAAAGCTCTCATTTCCCATGCGATTTTAAGAAATAAAATTTTCCCCAAAGGGATGGGAGGAATGTGATTTCATGAGAATTACTAAACTTGGAGAGAGTCCAGATCTAAAATAATAAAATTGGTTATAAGCTGACAAATTTTATTGACTTAACTGCAGGTTAAGATTTCACTCAGCTGGCTTTCAGGAAAAGGCCCTGACAAGTTAAATGAGAAAGATTTAAAAATATAAATTCAAGAAGCTACATAAATACTCATAAAAGGTTATACAGTGTGCTGTGCTTTTGAGATTACTTTTTTTGAGCCTTTTAAGCCAAAGAGTCAGTTTAGTGATTTAAATATGTAAACTGAGAACACTGTTAAATGATAGACTGGATTAAGAAAATGTGGCACATATACACCATGGAATACTATGCAGCCATAAAAAAAGGATGAGCTGATGTCCCTTGTAGGGACGTGGATGAAGCTGGAAACCATCATTCTGAGCAAACTATCACAAGGACAGAAAACCAAACACCACATGTTCTCACTCATAGGTGGGAATTGAACAATGAGAACACTTCGACAGAGGGTGGGGAACATCACACATCAGGGCCTGTCGTGGGGTGCGGGGATGGGGGAGGGATAGCATTAGGAGAAATACCTAATGTAAATGATGAGTTAATGGGTGCAGCAAACCAACACGGCAAATGTATACATATGTAACAAACCTGCACGTTGTGCACATGTACCCTAGAACTTAAAGTATAATAATAATAATAAAAACTGAAATTACCTCAACAAAAGGCAATGTGAAGTAGTTACAACCACGTACTACGCAATCCTGCCTGAAGGTGGGAGTCTTCAGTCATGTAATGGTCTAGGGCACAGCAAAAAGAATAAATAAATAAAAAAAGAATATTAAACATAAAAGAAGAAACATTTTTACCCACTCCAATCTGACAGTGCAAACATGTAAGTATATAATTAAGGCTCCCTTATCCATCTAGAGTGATAATGGGCATTGACCCATCTACAAAAAAAAAAAAAAAAAAAAAGACAGCGAGAAGCCAAAAATAGAAGAGAAAGGTATACTTGAAGGAACTGGTTTACACTACTACTGTAATGTGTTAGATAACTTAATGCTGTTTAGCCTGATGCTACTACAGTTCTTTCAGTGGAGAGATGGTGGAGTTACAATTATCAGGTGGCTTAATTATGCATGCTGAGTTACTTACCCAAAGGAAAAGACTAAGGAAGAATAACTGGAAAAATCTGCAGTTGTCAATGACACATATATGTACTCAAAATAAAGGGGAAGTACAAAGAACAAAAAAAGGGAGTACAGGCTAACTATAACAGAACAATCACATCAGATTAATGTCTAGATTCTTAGGTCTTATGCCCTAATAAACAAAAAGTTAGTAATGACAATATGATACCTAAACAACATGTCTATGACAGCTAAGGTGAAACAGAAGCCAAATAGATTCATCGTAGAAAGAAATGGCACAAGAAAACACAGGCATGCAAGTGCTTTTGATAACCATCTCTTACGAGACTTATAATAAATAGCGTCTTTGATTCTGAGTAGGTCTAACTGGTATGGCTACTTCTCTTCATTTGGTCTTTTAATTAGTAGCAGAGTGGTCAACATGAAAGCTAAATTTGCCACATTGAGACCTCAAACCACGGTGGCAACACTGTTTATTTCCACGAAGCAGGGAAAATCCTTATGAATAAAGAACTAAGGAGTAAAATCACTTAGCTTATACAGGACTTAAAAAGGCTTTTCAACTAAGACATTTTTACATGAAATTTGGTACTTCATAATGGATATAGCTGTATGTACTTCACAAACTTAAAGATTACTAAAATATGCACATACAGGTAACAGTAAGCAACAACAACAAAAAGGAATCAGAAGTATCAAGGTACTGACCGATGTCCTGAAGAAGCAATGAAGGATAAACAACACTGCACCCTGTTATTAGGCATCTGATGTCTGTTCGTGCATGATTCTGCATTTAGGTAGTCCTCAAATTTACTATCAATGTAATCGATAACAGGCTGCCAGCTATAGAATGCAAATAAACCAACAATTAAGTTGCAATTCTACATATGAATTAACTGATGACTGTTAACGGACAATAATCGATATTTTCAAATAGGCAAAATGAATTTACCAGTGGAAGATATGTCCAGTTATTCTATATAAAGATTCAAAAATATAAATTATGTTGAATAAATCTTTATTCATTACTTCAAAACGTTCCAAATGAAAGAAAATAAACTATTTATTGTTGAAACACAGCTAAATTATTAGCATATTATTTGCACTAAGTGTATTAATAACACACTTCATAATATGAAAACAATTATATTCAGTTTTAAATTTCAAATGAGAGATTACTTTAAATAATATAAAAACTTCATGATGAACTTAGGAGTTTTAATAGTTGACAGAAAAATACCTCAAAAACAATGTGAATTCAAACAAAAATAAAAATATTATTTATAAAATACTAAGATAATTACTTCAGACTAAAATTTCATAGTTGTTTTCTTCACTTAGGACTTATGGAAAAACTGAAGGTCTAAATATCAGGTTTAAACTAGGATTGAGATAGAATTTATACAAATGGATAAAATTAAAGCAAACAGTTTTAAATTTCTTACAATATTGAGAATTCTATCTAGCTACATTATTTTAGAGTATGTCTTAAAAACAATTTTATGATAGGTATTATCTCCATTTTATAGAAAAGTAAATGGGTTTAAAGAAGTTAAACAACTTTATCAAATAAGTGGCAAAGTTCGTATACGAACCCAAGTCATGTTACTTCAAGTTAGGTGACCTTTGCTAAGATGAGAAGTGGCTACAGGCTGCTGTACCATTTAATAAGAAGTGCACATCTAGAGTCTAGCCCCTTGCTCTATAAAGTGTGATCTACCATCCAGCAGCATCAGTATCACCTGGGATCTTGTTAGAAATGTAGAAATACAGCCCATCTCAGACCTACTAGAAGAACTAAATTTAACAGGATACCCAGGATTGGAATGCATAGCAAAGACTGAGAAGCAGTAAATTAGATCACATATACCTTGGGAGTCTTACAGAATTGCTATTGCCATTTAACTATGATATGGTATTATCCCACTGACTAATAGAGAACACTGTATTTAAATAACAATAGCTTTTCTGTAAATCATGTTTTCTCTACATCGTCCAATGCAATTTTCTGCAATGATGAAAACATTCATATATGTGCTGCACAAAATGGCAGCCACTTGCCACATGTGGCTGTTGAGCACTTGAAATGTATCTGGAGCAAATGAGAAATTGCATTTTTAATTTAATTAATTTTAACTGATTTATACATATTGCAAATGACTACCATACTAGATAGCACAACTCCAGGGGAATTGGTTACTATGTCACAGTGTCATCTCTAGGAGAGTCCTTAGGACAAATTTGGAAAGTTCTAGTCAAGATAATTCTTCTGATTAACTGTACTTCTTCTCCTTTTTTTTTAATTTGATGAAGTCATATTTACCATCTTACACTAGCTAAGGGCAAGTTTGCATCTTACCTCTAAGAAAGCATAATAAAAGTTACAACATGTGCTTTGTGTGTATTAATATTATTTCAGCTTATTATCAATTAACAATACTAATATCCATACCTGTACAGTCTTTTTAATTCTGTGAGAAGGACCTGGATACTCTGCAGAATACAAATCTATGAGGAATAATGAGTTGATTAATGTCGACTTTCCCAATGCACATTCGCCTAAAATAAATAAGAGAAAATATCTGTTAAACTCACCCACTTTACTCAACCTTAAATATTCAACAGATGCTAGAATCGAACTGGCTTTATGCAAGTACTTCTTGGCGAGACAATGAAATGACTTTAGAAAATATGCTAGAAAGTATAAGTATCTTGTCCTCAGTTTCTTAGCTATCAAATTAAACTAATGTTTCCAAGGATTCTTTTCAGCCTTCTAATTATACCACTTTTATTCATTAAAAATAATGTATCTAATAATCTACATTCTTAACAGTAATGTATTCCCAAAGAAAAAAGTCAGTCATTATTAAAAAACCCAACTTGGATTATATATCGCTGTCTCAGTGAAATAAAGTTTTTGTTTTTTAATAGACAACAATGAATGAATAATAAACAAGAAATCATGCAGCTATAAAAAGCAAAAATCTGCTAATTCAAAGAATAATTAATCACAATGAACATCTCCGTATAAAATTCTAAATCACAAAAAATACTTTCTAATTTAGCCACCCATCAGCCTAAATATAAGGGTGCTTATCCACAAACCAGAATCCAAAAAATCTTAGGTAATTACTTTTTCTACTGCTTCTACTTGAGGTAGGAGGTAGACACGAAGGAAGCTAGGGCATAATTTCTACTCTGATCACATACTCTTTTTTGACTCTCCATGTCTAGTCCAATACACATAGTCTAGTGTATAGTAACCATTAAATGTATACCAAAATATAAATGGCTTCGAGGTACATATAACCTAAGGTTAAAACAAATCGTAAATCATATTATGATAATTAACATGGCACAGAGTTAAAGTATTTACTGTTAATAATTCACTTAGCATAATAGACATGTTTAGCCTAAGTAACTGATGTCACAATGCTTATATCTAGGAGGAATTCTTTTTATATTAGCTCTCAAGAGAGGTAAGATCCTTTCCACGTGGTTTGGGCTTGCCCCTTTGACTGAGAGCATGCCACTTTTTACTGGAGTTTGATGTATGACTCAACTCAGAGTTGAGAATGGAAAGTGGGGATAATAGCACCTGCCTGTACCCTGGTACAGATCATATGATGTTGACTTATTTACTTGTGGAGTCAGGGTCTCGCTCTGTTGCCCAGGCTGGAGTGCAGTGGCACGATCATGGCTCACTGCAGCCTTGAACTCCTGGTGTGGTGTTGCGCACCTGTAGTCCCAGCTACTTGGGAGGCTGAGGCAGAAGAATCGCTTGAATCCAGGAGGCAGAAGTTGCAGTGAGCCAAGATCACGCCACTGCACTCCAGCCTGGCGACAAAGCAAGGCTCCACCTCAGGAAAAAAAAAAAAAAAAAAAATTAAATTAAAAAGTTCTAGTATCTAAAATGAGCAAAATCACCGGGCACAGTGGGTCACACTTGTAATCCCAGCACTTTGGGATGCCAAGGTGGGTGGACCATCTGAAGTTAGGAGTTTGAGACCAGCCTGCAGTGAGCCAAGATTGCACCACTGCACTCCAGCCTGGGAGACAGAGTGATACTCCATGTCAAAAAAGGAATTAGCCAAGTGTGGTAGCAGGCACCTGTAGTACTAGCTACTGGGGAGGCTGACGGGGAAGGATTCCTTGAGCCTGAAGGTCAAGGCTGCAGTGAGCCATGATTGCGCCACCTCACTCCAGCCAGGGCAATAGAGCAAGATTCTGTCTCAAAAAAGAAAAACACACACACACACACACGCAAACAAAACACATAACACGACAGAACAGCATCATTTCCTTATCATTAGTTTGAAGAAGTGAATTGCCTGTAAAAGTTTCCATTTTCAAAAAAAGCATTAAAATATAGTGTAAGGCCAGGCACGATGGCTCGTTCCTGTAATCCCAGCACTTTGGGAGGCTGAAATGGATTGCCTGAGCCCAGGAGGTGGAGGCTGCAGCGAAGATCTAGGCTCAAGCGATCCTCCCGCCTCAGCTCCGCAAGCGGCAGGGACTACAAGCGCGTGCCACCACGCCCAGCTAATTTTTTGTATTTTTGTAGAGACAAGGTTTCACCATGTTGCCCAAGCTAGTCTGGAACTCCTGAGCTCAAGCCATCCGCCGGCCTCGGCCCCCCAAAGTGCTGAGATTACGGGCCTGAGCCACGGGTCCTGGCCCAATTACTCTCTTCAATCTGAGCATGAGCACTGGAAGAAAAGCTCTCACTTATATATAATTTTTTAGAGACAAGATCTCCCTCTGTCACACAGACTGGAGTGCAATGGCACAATTTCGGCTCACTGTAACCTCAACCTCCCGTGCTTGATTGCTTATATAATCTCAACCTCCCGGGCTCAATCGCATATATATAAATACATACATATATTTGTTTGTTTAGACGTTATCTCAGTCTGTCCAACAGGCTGGAGTGCAGTGGTGCGATCTCGGCTCACTGCAACCTCCGCCTCCCGGGTTCAAACAATTCTCTGCCTCAGCCTCCCGAGTAGCTGGGATTACAGGCGCCCACCACCACGCCCGGCTAATTTTTGTGTTTTTAGTAGAGACGGGGTTTCGCCATGCTGGCCAGGCTGGTTTTGAACTCCTGACCTCGTGATCCACCCGCCTCAGCCTCCCAAAGTGCTGGGATTACAGGCGTGGGCCACCGCGCCCCGCCGATCGCTTATATTTTTTAAAAGATGTTTTCTTCGTTGTCTAGCCCCTTCTAACCCGCTACAAAGTTTCAAAGGCTTAATGCTATCGCAAAGGGCCTTCAGAGGTGAAGCTCAGGGGTGCAGCTCCCTAATGAGGGGCAGCCTCAGAGGGGACCGATCCCGCCCAGGATGAGCAGCGCCAGGTAGCGGGGGGACGCTCCCGGGGGTCCCCGGCCCTGGCTGGGGGAGGTGTTGTGGGGTGCACGTACCCAAGCTCAGGCGAGGCGAGTGCGCGGCCGCTGCTGCAGCTGGTGCTGGCCATTGAGGAGCTTCTGCGCCACCCATGCGATGGTGCCCGCCAGGTGCCGGCCGGTTGGCGCGTAGCGCCTGTTCGCGCAGAGTCTGGCCTTCGCTGCGCCCGTCCAAGTCGTAAAGCTCCTCCTCGTAGCTTATAGGCGACGGCGGCCAGGCCGAAGCCTCCGGACACAAAAGCGCCAGTCCAGCGGCGGGTTCCAGCCCGCCGGGCCGCCTGCAGCCAGCCGTCCGCACATGCGCGCTCCTGGAAGCCCCCAGCAGCCCCTCCGCGAGTTCCGATTGGCTCCGCGTGAGAGGCGGTCCTTAGTGACGCCATAGAGATGGGCCTTCGGTGTCGTCACAGGCGCGGGCGTTCGGCGACGTCCCTGGGGCGGTAGGGTCCTTGCAGCTGGGCAGTTTTCTCCTCAGCGTGTAGCCTGGTAACCACGACCTCTCCGCCAGGTCCTGTGTGTTGCTGGCTGGAGAAGGGTAGTTGAAAACTCAGACCAAGCACAGTGTTTATGTTGTTTAAAACTAGAAGACTATGTCCAGGCGCGGCCGAGGCTGGAGGATCCCTTCAGGCCAAGAGCAACCTAGCAATATGGCGCGACCGGATCTCTGTAGTCCTACCTCAGCCCCCCAGCTAATTGAACCCCAAAGTTCGAGGCTCCAATGAGCTATGATCCCACCACAGCATTGCAGCCTGCCAGACTGAGGTAAACCCTGTCTAAAAAAAAAAAAAAAAAAACTATCCAAGTGTGCAACAGGGAGGGACCGCTTAAATAAAACGTGATGCTGGCTGGGCCCTGTAATCCCAGCATTTTGGGAGGCCGAGGCGGGAGGATGGATGGCTTGGGCTCAGGAGTTCGAGACCAGCCTGGGCAACATGACGAAACCCAGTCTCTACAAAAGATACAAAAATTAGCCAGGCGCGGTGCGCACCTCGCCAAATTTTTGTACCTTTTGTAGAGATGGGGGTCTGGTTATGTTGCCCAGGCCCGTTTCGAACAACTGGGTTTAAGAGATCTTCTCACCCTGGCCATGAGCGTTGTCGGGATTGCAGGCATGAGGGACCACGCCCTGCTTGGGTTAGGCTATTTAATAACATAAAGTGCTCGTCCCGGCTCGTTGGCTGACGCCTGTAATCCCAGCACTTTGGGAGGCCGAGGTGGGTGGATCACCTGAGGTCAGGAGTTCGAGACTAGCCTGGCCATGGTGAAACCCAGTCTCCACAAAAAATACAAAAATTAGCCATATGTAGTGGTGCATGCCTGAGGTCCCAACTACTCGGGAGGCTGATACAGGAGAATTGCTTGAACCCAGGAGGCGGAGGTTGCAGTGAGCCGAGATCGCACCACTGCACCCCAGCTTGGCGGACACAGCGAGACTCCAGTTTGACACCAGCCTGGGCAATGTAGTGAAACCCTATCTCTATAAAACAAACAAAAAACCGAGGTGTAAATGTGTCCACCTGTGGCCCTAGCTACTTAGGAGGCTGAGGCAGGAGGATCACTTGAGGCCAGGAACTTAAGGCTGCAGTGAGCTATGATCATCCCACTGCTCTCCATCCTCAGCAATAGAATGAAAGCCTGTCTCTAGATAGCTAGCTAGCTAGATAATTGATACGTAGTTTTCTTTCTTTCTTCTTGTTTCTTTCTTTCTCCTTCCTTCCTTCCTTTTTTTTTTTTTTGCGACAGAGTCTTGTTCTGTCACCTAGGCTGGGGTGCAGATCTTGGCTCACTGGCTCACTGCAACCTCTGCCTCCTGGGTTCAAGCGATTCTGCTGCCTCAGCCTCCTGAGTAGCTGGGAATTATAGGCACATGCCACCATGCCCGGCTAACTTTTTGTATCTTTATAGAGATGGGGTTTCACCATGTTGGTCAGGCTGCTCTGGAGCTCCTGACCTCGTGATCTGCCCGCCTTAGCCTCCCAAAGTGCTGGGATTACAGTCATGAGCCAC
>NW_026652921.1:0-8094 GCF_009828535.3 Hylobates moloch
AAGTGGACATACTGAGGGTTAAGAGGCTTATAATGGAAAAAGGAATATCTTCAAATGAAAACTACACAGAAGCATTCTGTGACACTTCTTTCTGTTCTGTGCATTCAACTAACAGAGTTGAAACTTACTTTTGATAGAGCAGTTATCAAACACACTTTCTGTAGAAACTGCAAGGGGACAATCTGAGTGCTAATGGGCCTAAAGTGGAAAAAGGAATATCTTACAATTAAAACTACACAGAAGAATTCTGTGAAACTTCTTTCTGTTCTGTGCATTCAACTAACAGAGTTGAAGCTTAGTTTTGATAGAGAAGTTCTGAAACAGTCTTTCTGTAGAAACGGCAAGTGGATATTCTGAGCTCAGAAGGGCTTATAGGGGAAAAAGAAATATCTTCAAATAAAATCTACACAAAAGCTTTCTTTTAATCTTCTTTCTGTTCTGTGCATTCAACTAACAGAGTTGAAGCTTACGTTCGATAGAGCAGTTATGAAACACTTTCTGTAGGAAATGCAAGGGGACATTCTGAGCACTAAGGTGACTACAGTGGAAAAAAAATATCTTCAAATAAAACTACTCAGAAGCATTCTGTGAAATTTTTTTCTGTTCTGTGCATTTAACTAACAGAGTTGAAGCTTACTTTTGATCGATGAATTATGAAACTCCCTTTGTGTAGAAACTGCAAGTGGACATTTTGAGCGCTAAGGGGCTTATAGTGGAAAAAGTTATATCTTCAAATAAAAACTACACAGAAGCATTTTGTGAAAGTGCTTTCTGTTCTCTGCATTCAACTAACAGAGCTGAAGCTTACTTTTGATTGAGCAGTTTTGAAACATTTTCTGTAGAAACTGGAAGGGGACATTCGGAGCGCTAAGAGGCATATACTGGAAAAATAAATATCTTCAAATAAAAACTGCACAGAAGAATTCTGTGAAACTTCTTTCTTTTCGGGGCATTCAACTAACAGGGTTGAACCTGCATTTTATTGAGCAGTTCTGAAACACACTTTCTGTAGAAACTGCAAGGGGACATTCTGAGCGCTAAGGGGACTACAGTGGAAAAAGGAATATCTTCAAATAAAAACTACTCAGAAGCATTGTGTGAAACTTCTTTCTGTTCTGTGCATTCAACTAATAGAGTTGAAGCTTACGTTTGATAGAGCAGTTATGAAACACTCTTTCTGTAGAAACTGCAAGGGGACAATCTGAGCGCTAAGGGGCCTACAGAGGAAAAAGTAATATCTTCAAATAAGAACTACACAGAAGCATTCTGTGAAACTTATTTCTGTTCTGTGCATTCAACTAACGGAGTTGAAGGTTACTTTTGATAGAGCAGTTATGAAACATTCTTTCTGTAGAAACTGCAAGGGGACATTCTGAGCACTAAGGGGCCTTCAGTGGAAAAAGGAACATCTTCAAATAAAAACTACACAGAAGCATTCTGTGAAACTTCTTTCTTTCCTTTGCATTCAGCTAACACAGTTGAAGCTTACTTTTTATAGAGCAGTTATGAAACAATCTTTCTGTAGAAACCGCAAGGGGACATTCGGAGCGCCAAGGGGCCTATAGTGGAAAAAGCAATATCTTCAAATAAAAACTACAAAGAAGCATTCTGTGAAACTTCCTCCTGTTCTGTGCATTCAGCTAACAGAGTTGAAGCTTACGTTTGATAGAGCAGTTATGAAACACTCTTTCTGTAGAAACTGCAAGTGGACATTCTGAGCAATAAGGGGACTACAGTGGAAAAAGGAATATCTACAAATAAAAACTACACAGAAGCATTCTGTGAAACTTCTTTCTGTTCTCTGCATTCAACTAACAGGTTTGAAGCTTACTTTCGATTGAACAGTTCTGAAACACTCTTTCTGTAGAAACTGCAAAGGGACATTCAGAGAGCTATGGGGACTATAGTGGAAAAAGGAATATCTTCGAATGAAAACTGCACAGAAGCATTCTGTGAAACTTCTTTCTGTTCTGTGCATTCAACTAACAGAGTTGAAGCTTACTTTTGATTGAGCAGTTCTAAAACACTCTTTCTGTAGAAACTGCAATGGGACGTTTGGAGCACTAAGGGGCCTATAGTGGAAAAGGAATATCTTCAAATAAAAACCACACAGAAGCATTCTGTGAAACTTCTTTCTGTTCTGTGCATTCAGGTAACGGAGTTTAATCTTACTTTTGATAGAGCAGTTGTGAAACACTCTCTCTGTAGAAACTGCAAGGGGACATTCTGAGCACTAAGGGGCCAACAGTGGAAAAAAGGACATCTTCAAATAAAAACTACACAGAAGTATTCTGTGAAACTTCTTTCTGTTCTGTGCATTCAACTAACAGAGTTGAAAATTACTTTGGGTAGAGCAGTTCTGAAACACTCTTTCTGTAGAAACCGCAAGGGGACATACGGAGCACTAAGGGGCCTATAGTGGAAAAAGGAATATCTACAAATAAAAACAACACAGAAGCATTGTGTAAAACTTCTTTCTGTTCTGTGCATTCAACTAACGGACTTGAAGCTTACTTTTGATAGAGCAGTTCTGAAACACTCTTTCTGTAGAAACTGCAAATGGACATTCAGAGCGCTAAGGGGCCTATAGTGGAAAAAGGACTATCTTCAAATGAAAACTGCACAGAAGCATTCTGTGAAACTTCTTCCTGTTCTGTGCATTCAACTAACAGAGTTGAAGGTTACTTTTGATTGAGCAGTTCTGAAACAGTGTTTCTGTAGAAACTGCAAGGGGAAATTCCGAGCACTAATGGGCCTACAGTGGAAAAAGGAATATCTACAAATAAAAACTACACAGAAGCATTCTGTGAAACTTCTTTCTGCTCTGTGCATTCAACTAACAGGTTTTAAGCTTACTTTTGATAGAGCAGTTATGAAACACACTTTCTGTGGAAACTGCAAGTGAAAATTCGGAGCGCTAAGGGGCTTATAGTGGAAAAAGGAATATCTTCAAATAACAACTACACAGAAGCATTCTGTGAAACTTCTTTCTGTTCTCTGCATTCAACTAACAGGTTTTAAGCTTACTATTGATTGAGCAGTTCTGAACTACTGTTTCTGTAGAAACTGCAAGGGGACATACCGAGCAATAAGGGGCCTATTGTGGAAAAAGGAATATCTACAAGTAAAATCTACACAGACGCATTCTGTGAAACTTCTTTCTGTTCTGTTCATTCAACTAACGGAATTGAATCTTACTTTTGATAGAGAAGTTATGAAACACTCTTTCTGTAGAAACTGCAAGGGGACATTCTGAGCGCTAAGGAGCCAACAGAGGAAAAAGGAACATCTTCAAATAAAAACTACACAGAAGCATTCTGTGAAACTTCTTTCAGTTCTGTTCATTCAACTAACAGATTTGAAGCTTACGTTTGACAGAGCAGTTATGAAACACTCTTTCTGTAGAAACTGCAAGGGGACATTCTGAGCACTAAGGGGACTACAGTGGAAAAATGAATATTTACAATTAAAAACTACACAGAAGCATTCTGTGAAAATTCTTTCTGTTTGGTCATTGAACAAACAGATTTGTAGCTTACTTTTGATAGAGCAGTTATGAAACACACTTTCTGTAGAAACTGCAAGTGGACATTCTGAGCCCTAAGGGACTTACCTTGGAGAAAGGAATATCTTCAAATAAAAACTACACAGAAGCATTCTGTGAAACTTCTTTCGGTTCTCTGCATTCAACTAACAGGTTTGAAGCTTCATTTTGATTGAGCAGTTCTGAAACACTCTTTCTGGAGAAACTGCAAGGGGACATTCGGAGCGCTAAGTGGCCTATGCTGGAACAACTAATATCTTCAAATAAAACCTGCACAGAAGAATTCTGTGAAACATCTTTCTGTTCGGGGCATTCAATTAACATGTTTGAAGCTTCTTGTGATTGAGCAGTTCTGAAACAATCTTTCTGTAGAAACTGCAAAGGGACATTCAGAGCGCTAAGGGGTCTATAGTGGAAAAAGGGATATCTTCAAATGAGAACTGCACAGAAGCATTCTGTGAAACTTCCTCCTGTTCTATGCATTCAATTAACGGAGTTGAAGGTTACTTTAGATACAGCAGTTCTGAAACACTCTTTCTGTAGAAACTGCAAGGGGACATTCGGAGCGCTGAGGGGCCTATATTGGAAAAAGGAATATCTTCAGATGAAAACTGCACAGAAGCATTCTGTGAAACTTCTTTCTGTTCTGTGCATTCAACTAACAGAGTTGAGGCTTACTTTTGATAGAGCAGTTATGAAACACTCTTTCTGTAGAAACGGCAAGGGGACATTCGTGGCGCGATGGGGCCTATAGTGGAAAAAGGAATATCTTCAAATAAAAACTACACATAAGCATTCTGTGAAACTTCCTTCTTTTCTGTGCATTCAACTAACAGAGTTGAAGCTTACTTTTCATAGAGCGGTTATGAAACACTCTTTCTGTAGAAACTGCAAGGGGACATTCGGAGTGCTAAGGGGCCTATAGTGGAAAAAGGAATATATTCAAATAAAAACTACACAGAAGCATTCTGTTAAACTTCTTCCTGTTCTGTGCATTCAATTAACAGTGTTGAAGCTTCCTTTTGATAGAGCACTTCTGAAACACTCTTTCTGTAGAAACTGCAAGTGGACATTCAGAGCGCTTAGGGGCTTATAGTGGAAAAAGGCATATCTTCAATTAAAAACTACACAGAAGCATTCTGTGAAACTTCTTTCTGTTCTGTGCAATCATCTAACAGAGTTGAAGCTTACGTTTGATAGAGCATTTATCAAACACTCTTTCTGTAGAAACTGCAAAGGGGACATTCTGTGCACTAAGGGGACTACAGGGGAAAAAGGAATATCTTCAAATAAAAACTAAACAGAAGCATTCTGTGAAACTTCTTTCTGTTCTGTGCATTCAACTAACAGATTTGAACTTTACTTTTGGTAGAGCAGTTATGAAACACACTTTCTGTAGAAACTGCAAGTGGACATTCTGAGCGCAAAGGGGCTTATAGTGGAAAAAAGAATATCTTCAAATAAAAACTACACAGAAGCATTCTCTGAAACTTCTTTCTGTTCATTGCATTCAACTAAGAGGTTTGAAAATTACTTTTGATTGAGCAGTTCTGAAACACTCTTTCTGTAGAAACTGCAAGGGGACATTTTGAGCGCTAAGTGGCCTATGATGGAAAAATTAATATCTTCAAATAAAAACTGCACAGAACTATTCTGTGAAACTTCTTTCTATGGGGGCATTCAACTAACAGGTTTGAACCTTATTTTAATTGAGCAGTTCTGAAACACTCTTTCTGTAGAAACTGCAAAGGGAGATTCCGAGCGCTAAGGGGCTTATAGTGGAAAAAGGAATATCTTCAGATGAAAACTGCACAGAAGCATTCTGTGAAACTTCTTCCTGTTCTGTGCATTCAACTAACAGAGTTAAAGCTTACTTTTGATTGAGCGGTTCTGAAACACTGTTTCTGTAGAAACTGCAAGGGGACAGTGGGAGAACTAAGGGGCCTATAGTGGAAAAAGGAATATCTTCATATAGAAACTACACAGAATCATTCTGTGAAACTTCTTTCTGTTCTGTGCATTCAACTAATGGAGTTGAAGCGTCCTTTTGATAGAGCAGTTATGAAACACTCTTTCTGTAGAAAATACAAGGGGACATTCTGAGCGCTAAGGCGCCAACAGTGGAAAAAGGAACATCTTCAAATAAAAACTACACAGAAGCATTCTGTGAAACTTCTTTCTGTTCTCTGCATTCAACTAACAGAGTTGAAGCGTACTTTTGATTGAGCAGTTCTGAAACACTCTTTCTGTAGAAACTGCAAGGGGACATTCGGAGTGCTAAGTGGCATATACTGAAAAAATAAATATCTTCAAATAAAAACTGCACAGAAGAATACCGTGAAACTTCTTTCTTTTCGGGGAATTCAACTAACAGGGTTGAACCTGATTTTTATTGAGCAGTTCTGAAACACTCTTTCTGTAGATACTGCAAGGGGACATTCTGAGCGCTAAGGGGACTACAGTGGAAAAAGGAATATCTTCAAATAAAAACTACTCAGAAGCATTCTGTGAAACTCCTTCCTGTCCTGTGCATTCATCTAACTGAGTTGAAGCTTACTTTTGATAGAGCAGTTCTGAAACACTCTTTCTGTAGAAACGGCAAGGGGACATTCATAGCGCGAAGGGGCCTATAGTGGAAAAAGGAATATCCTCAAATGAAAACCCCACAGAAGCATTCTGTGAAACTTCTTTCTTTTCTGTGCATTCAACTAACAGAGTTGAAGCTTACTTTCGATTGTGCAGTTCTGAAAGACTGTTTCTGTAGAAACGGCAAGGGGATATTCATAGCGCGAGGGGGCCTATAGTGGAAAAAGGAATATCTTCAAATAAAAACTACACATAAGCATTCTGTGAAACTTCTTTCTGTTCTCTGGATTCAACTAAGAGGTTTAAAGCTTACTTTTGATAGAGCAGTTATGAAACACTCTTTCTGTAGAAACTGCAAGGGGACATTCGGAGCGCTAAGTGGCCTATGCTGGAAAAATTAATATCTTCAAATAAAACTTGCACAGAATTCTGTGTAACTTCTTTCTATTCAGGGCATTCAACTAACATGTTTGAACCTTCTTTTGATTCAGTAGTTCTGAAACACTCTTTCTGTAGAAACTGCAAAGGGACATTCCGAGCGCTAAGGGGCCTAAAGTGGAAAAAGGAATATCTTCAAATGAAAACTGCACAGAAGCATTCTGTTTAACTTCTTTCTATTCTGTGCATTCAACTAACAGAGTTGAAGCTTACTTTTGATTGAGCAGTTCTGAAACACTCTTTCTGTAGAAACTGCAAGGGGACATTCTGAGCGATTAGGGGCTTATAGTGGAAAAAGGAATATCTTCAAATAAAAACTACCCAGAAGCATTCTGTGAAATTTCTTTCAGTTCTGTGCATTCAACTAACAGAGATGAAGCTTACTTTTGATAGAGCACTTATGATACACACTTTCTGTAGAAGCTGCAAGGGGAAAATCTGAGTGCTTAGTGGCCTAAAGTGGAATAAAGGAATATCTTCAAATTAAAACTACACAGAAGAATTGTGTGAAACTTCTTTCTGTTCTGTGCATTCAACTAACAGAGTTGAAGCTCAGTTTTGATAGAGCAGCTCTGAAACACTCTTTCTGTAGAAACTGCAAGTGGATATTCTGAGCGCAGAACGGCTTATAGGGGAAAAAGGAATAAATTCAAATGAAAACTACACAGAAGCATTTTGTGAAACTTCTTTCTGTTCTCTGCATTCAACTAACAGAGTTGAAGCGTACTTTTGATTGAGCAGTTCTGAAACACTCTTTCTGTAGAAACTGCAAGGGGACATTCTGAGCGCTAAGGGGACTACAGTGGAAAAAGGAATATCTTCAAATAAAAACTACTCAGAAGCATTCTGTGAAACTCCTTCCTTTCCTGTGCATTCATCTAAGAGAGTTGAAGCTTACTTTTGATAGAGCAGTTCTGAAACACTCTTTCTGTAGAAACGGTAAGCGGACATTCTTAGCGCGAAGGGGCCTATAGTGGAAAAAGGAATATCCTCAAATGAAAACTGCACAGAAGCATTCTGTGAAACTTCTTTCTTTTCTGTGCATTCAACTAACAGAGTTGAAGCTTACTTTTGATTGAGCAGTTCTGAAACACTGTTTCTGTAGAAACGCAAGGGGATATTCGTAGCGCAAGGGGGCCTATAGTGGAAAAAGGAATATCTTCAAATAAAAACTACACATAAGCATTCTGTGAAACTTCTTTGTGTTCTGTGCATTCAAGTCACAGAGTTGAAGGGTACTTTTGATTGAGCAGTTCTGAAACACTCTTTCTGTAGAAACTGCAAGGGGACATTCGGAGCGCTTAGGGGCTTATAGGGGAAAAAGGAATATCTTGAATGAAGAACTACACAGAAGCATTCTGTGAAACTACTTTCTGTTCTGTGCAATCAACTAACAGAGTTGAAGTTTACGTTTGATAGAGCACATATGAAACACTCTTTCTGTACAAACTGCAAGGGGACGTTCTGTGCACTAAGGGGACTACAGGGGAAAAAGGAATATCTTCAAATAAAAACTACACAGAAGC
>NW_026652921.1:8104-10140 GCF_009828535.3 Hylobates moloch
TCAACTAACAGGATTGAACCTGCTTTTGATTGAGCAGTTCTGAAACACTCTTTCTGTAGAAACTGCAAGGGGACATTCGGAGCGCTAAGTGGCATATACTGGAAAAATAAATATCTTCTAATGAAAACTGAACGGAAGAATTTTGTGAAACTTCTTTCTTTTCGGGGCATTCAACTAACAGGATTGAACCTGCTTTTTATTGAGCAGTTCTGAAACACTCTTTCTGTAGAAACTGCAAGGGGACATTCTGAGCGCTAAGGGGACTACAGTGGAAAAAGGAATATCTTCAAATAAAAACTACTCAGAAGCATTCTGTGAAACTCCTTCCTTTCCTGTGCATTCATCTAAGAGAGTTGAAGCTTACTTTTGATAGAGCAGTTCTGAAACACTCTTTCTGTAGAAACGGTAAGCGGACATTCTTAGCGCGAAGGGGCCTATAGTGGAAAAAGGAATATCCTCAAATGAAAACTGCACAGAAGCATTCTGTGAAACTTCTTTCTTTTCTGTGCATTCAACTAACAGAGTTGAAGCTTACTTTTGATTGAGCAGTTCTGAAACACTGTTTCTGTAGAAACGCAAGGGGATATTCGTAGCGCAAGGGGGCCTATAGTGGAAAAAGGAATATCTTCAAATAAAAACTACACATAAGCATTCTGTGAAACTTCTTTGTGTTCTGTGCATTCAAGTCACAGAGTTGAAGGTTACTTTTGATAGAGCAGTTCTGAAACACTCTTTCTGTAGAAACTGCAAGCGGACATTCTGAGCGCTTAGGGGCTTATAGGGGAAAAAGGAATATCTTGAATGAAGAACTACACAGAAGCATTCTGTGAAACTACTTTCTGTTCTGTGCAATCAACTAACAGAGTTGAAGTTTACGTTTGATAGAGCACATATGAAACACTCTTTCTGTACAAACTGCAAGGGGACGTTCTGTGCACTAAGGGGACTACAGGGGAAAAAGGAATATCTTCAAATAAAAACTACACAGAAGCATTGTGTGAAACTTATTTCTGTTCTGTGCATTCAACTAACAGATTTGAAGCTCTCTTTTGGTAGAGCAGTTGTGAAACACACTTTCTGTAGAAACTGCAAGTGGAAATTCTGAGCGCTAAGGGGCTTACATTGGAAAAAGGAATATCTTCAAATAAAAACTACACAGAAGCATTCTGTGAAACTTCTTTCTGTTCTGTGCATTCAACTAACAGAGTTGAAGCTTACGTTTGATAGAACAGTTATGAAACACTCTTTCTGTAGAAACTGC
Organism: Hylobates moloch; assembly: GCF_009828535.3. Taxonomy (NCBI): domain Eukaryota; kingdom Metazoa; phylum Chordata; class Mammalia; order Primates; family Hylobatidae; genus Hylobates; species Hylobates moloch. Next base: position 9,366 of record NW_026652921.1, read on the forward strand.
AAGGGGACATTCTGAGCACTAAGGGGACTACAGTGGAAAAAGGAGTATCTTCAAAAAAAAACTACTCAGAAGCATTCTGTGAAATTTTTTTCTGTTCTGTGCATTTAACTAACAGAGTTGAAGCTTACTTTTGATAGATCAGTTATGAAACACTCTTTCTGTAGAAACTGCAAGTGGACATTCTGAGCGCTAAGGGGCTTATAGTGGAAAAAGGAATATCTTCAAATAAAAACTACACAGAAGCATTTTGTGAAACTACTTTCTATTCTCTGCATTCAACTAACAGAGTTGAAGCTTACTTTTGATTGGGCAGTTCTGAAACACTCTTTCTGTAGAATCTGAAAGGGGACATTCAGAGCGCTAAGTGGCATATACTGGAAAAATAAATGTCTTCAAATAAAAACTGCACAGAAGAATTCTGTGAAACTTCTTTCTTTTCGGGGCATTCAACTAACAGGTTTGAACCTGCTTTTTATTGAGCAGTTCTGAAACACTCTTTCTGTAGAAACTGCACGGGGACATTCTGAGCGGTAAGGGGACTACAGTGGAAAAAGGAATATCTTCAAATAAAAACTACTCAGAAGCATTCTGTGAAACTTCTTTCTGTTCTGTGCATTGAACTAACAGAGTTGAAGCTTACTTTTGATAGAGCAGTTATGAAACACTCTTTCTGTAGAAAGTGCAAGGGGAGAATCTGAGCGCTAAGGGGCTTATAGTGGAAAAAGGAGTATCTTCAAATGAAAACTACTCAGAAGCATTCTGTGAAACTTCTTTC
>NW_026652921.1:10240-13835 GCF_009828535.3 Hylobates moloch
TACACAGAAGCATTCTGTGAAACTTCTTTCTGTTCTGTGCATTCAGGAAACGGAGTTGAAACTTACATTTGATTGAGCAGTTCTGAAACACTCTTTCTGTAGAAACTGCAAGGGGACATTCGGAGCGTAAGGGGCCTATAGTGGAAAAAGGAATATCTTCAAATAAAAACTACACAGAAGCATTCTGTGAAACTTCTTTCTGTTCTGTGCATTCAAGTAACAGATTTGAAGCTTACTTTTGATAGAGCAGTTATTAAACACTCTTTCTGTTGAAACTGCAAGAAGACATTCGGAGCACTAAGGGGCCTATACTGGAAAAAGGAATATCTTCAAATAAAAACTACACAGAAGCATTCTGGTAAACTTCTTTCTGTTCTGTGCATTCAGTTAACAGAGTTGAAGTTTACTTGATAGAGCAGTTCTGAAACACTCTTTCTGTAGAAACTGCAAGTGGACATTCTGAGCGCTTAGGGGCTTATAGTGGAAAAAGGAATATCTTCAATTAAAAACTACACAGAAGCATTCTGTGAAACTTCTTTCTGTTCTGTGCATTCAACTAACAGAGTTGAAGCTTACGTTTCATAGAGCAGTTATGAAACACTCTTTCTTTAGAAACTGAAAGGCGACATCCTGGGCACTAAGGGGTCTACAGGGGGAAAAAGATATATCTTCAAATAAAAACTACACAGAAGCATTCTGTGAAACTTCTTTCTGTTTATTGCATTCAACTAACAGGTTTTAAGCTTACTTTTGATTGAGAAGTTCTGAAACACTCTTTCTGTAGAAACAGCAAGGGGACATTCTGAGCGCTAAGAGGCCTATGCTGGAAAAATTAATATCTTCAAATGAAACCTGCACAGAAGAATTCTGTGAAACTTCTTTTTGTTCGGGGCGTTCAATTAACAGGTTTGAACCTTCTTTTGATTGAGCAGTTCTGAAACACTCTTTCTGTAGAAACTGCAAAGGGACATTCAGAGCGCTAAGGGGCCTATAGTGGAAAAAGTAATATCTTCAAATGAAAACTGCACAGAAGCATTCTGTGAAACTTCTTTCTGTTCTGTGCATTCAACTAACAGAGTTGAAGCATACTTCTGATTGAGCAGTTCTGAAACCCTCTTTCTGTAGAAACTGCAAAGGGACATTCAGAGCGCTAAGGGGCATATACTGGAAAAAGGAATATCTTCAAATGAAAACTGCACAGAAGCATTCTGTGAAACTTCTTTCTGTTCCGTGCATTCAACTAACTGAGTTGAAGCTTACCTTTGATTGACCAGTTCTGAAACACTCTTTCTGTAGAAACTGCAAGGGGAAATTCGGAGAACTAAGGGCCCTACAGTGGAAAAAGGAATATCTACAAATAAAAACTACACAGAAGCATTCTGTGAAACTTCTTTCTGTTCTGTGCATTCAACTAACGGAGTTGAAGCTTACTTTTTATAGAGCACTTATGAAACACTCTTTCTGTAGAAACTGCAAGGGGACATTCTGAGCGCTAAGGGGCCTATAGTAGACAAAGGATTATCTTCAAATAAAAACTACACAGAAGCATTCTGTAAAACTTCTTCTGGTTCTGTGCATTGAACTAACAGAGTTCAAGCTTACTTTTGATAGAGTAGTTATGGAACACTCTTTCTGTAGAAACGGCAAGGGGACAATCTGAGTGCTAAAACGCCTAAAGTGGAAAAATGAATATCTTCAAATTAAAACTACACAGAAGCATTCTGTGAAACTTCTTTCTGTTCTGTGCATTCAACTAACAGATTTGAAGCTTCCTTTTGATAGAGCAGTTATGAAACACACTTTCTGTAGAAACTGCAAGTGGACATACTGAGCGCAATGGGGTTTATAGGGGAAAAAGGAATAAATTCAAATAAAAACTACACAGAAGCATTCTGTGAAACTTCTTTCTGTTCTCTGCATGCAACTAACAGGTTTTTAGCTTACTTTTGATTGAGCAGTTCTGAAACACTGTTTCTGTAGAAACTGCAAGGGGAAATACGGAGCACTAAGGGGCCTATAGTGGAAAAAGGAAAATCTTCAAATAAAAACTAATCATAAGCACTCTGTGAAACTTCCTTCTGCTCTGTGCTTTCAACTAATGGAGTTGAAGCTTACGTTTGACAGAGCAGTTATGAAACACTCTTTCTGTAGAAACTGCAAGTGGACATTCTGAGCGCTAAGGGGCTTATAGTGAAAAAAGGAATATCTTCAAATAAAAACTACACAGAAGGGTTCTGTGAAACTTCTTTCTGTTCTCTGGATTCAACTAACAGGTTTGAAGCTAACTTTTGATTGAGCAGTTCTGAAACACTCTTTCTGTAGAAACTGCAAGGGGACATTTTGAGCGCTAAATGGCCTATGTTGGAAAAATTAATATCTTCAAATAAAAACTGCACAGAAGTATTCTGTGAAAATTCTTTCTTTTGGGGGCATTCACCTAACAGGTTTGAACCTTCTTTTGTTTGAGCAGTTCTGAAACACTCTTTCTGTAGAAACTGCAAAGGGACATTCCGAACGCTATGGGGCCAGTAGTGGAAAAAGGAATATCTTCAAATAAAAACTACACAGAAGCATTCTGTGAAACTTCTTTCTGTTCTGTGCATTCAATTAAGAGAATTGAAGATTACTTTTGATTGAGCAGTTCTTAAACACTGTTTCTGTAGAATCTGCAAGGGTACATTCGGAGCACTAAGGGGCCTATAGTGGAAAAAGGAATATCTTCAAATAAAAACGACACAGAAGCACTCTGTGAAACTTCTTTCTGTTCTGTGCATTCAACTAACAGAGTTGAAGCTTACGTTTGATAGAGCAGTTATGAAACACGCTTTCTGTAGAAACTGCAAGTAGACATGATGAGCGCTAAGGTTCTTATAGTGGAAAAAGGAGTATCTTCATATAAAAGCTACACAGAAGCATTTTGTGAAACTTCTTTCTGTTCTCTGCATTCAACTAACAGAGTTGAAGCTTACTTTTGATTGAGCAGTTCTGAAACACTCTTTCTGTAGAAACTGCAAGGGGACATTTGGAGTGCTAAGTGGCATATACTGGAAAAATAAATGTCTTCAAACAAAAACTGCACAGAAGAATTTTGTGAAACTTTTTCTTTTCGGGGCATTCAACTAACAGGGTTGAATCTGCTCTTTATTAAGCAGTTCTGAAACACTCTTTCCGTAGAAACTGCAAGGGGACATTCTGAGCGCTAAGGGGACTACAGTGGAAAAAGGAATATCTTCAAATAGAAACTACACAGAAGGATTCTGTGAAACTTCTTTCTGTTCTGTGCATTCAACTAACAGAGTTGAAGCTTACTTTTGATAGAGCAGTAATGAAACACTCTTTCTGTAGAAACGGCAAGGGGATAGTCGTAGCGCGAAGGGGTCTACAGTGGAAAAAGGAATATCTTCAAATAAAAACTACACATAAGCATTCTGTGAAACTTCTTTCTTTTCTGTGTATTCAACTAACAGAGTTGAAGCTTACTTTTGATAGAGCAGTTATGAGACACTCTTTCTGTAGAAACTGCAAGGGGACATTCGGAGCGCTAAGGGGCCTACAGTGGAAAAAGGAATATATTCAAATAAAAACTACACAGAAG
>NW_026652921.1:13935-20137 GCF_009828535.3 Hylobates moloch
CAGAGTTGAAGCTTACTTTTGATAGAGCAGTTCTGAAACACTCTTTCTGTAGAAACTGCAAGTGGACATTCGGAGCGCTTAGGGGCTTATAGTGGAAAAAGGAATATCTTCAATTAAAAACTACCCAGAAGCATTCTGTGAAACTTCTTTCTGTTCAGTGCATTCATCTAACAGAGTTGAAGCTTACGTTTGATAGAGTAGCTCTGAAACACTCTTTCTGTAGAAACTGCAAGGGGACATTCTGTGCACTAAGTGGAGTACAGGGGAAAAAGGAATATCTTCAAATAAGAACTACACAGAAGCATTCTGTGAAACTTCTTTCTTTTCTGTGCATTCAATTAACAGATTTGAAGTTTACTTTTGGTAGAGCAGTTATGAAACACACTTTCTGTAGAAACTGCAAGTGGACATTCTGAACGCTAAGGGGCTTTTAGTGGAAAAAGGAATATCTTCAAATAAAAACTACACAGAAGCATTCTGTGAAACTTCTTTCCGTTCATTGCATTCAACTGACAGGTTTGAAGCTTACTTTTGATTGAGCAGTTCTGAAACACTCTTCCTGTAGAAACTGCAAGGGTACATTCTGAGCGGCTTATAGTGGAAAAGGAATATCTTCAAATATAAACTACACAGAAGCATTCTGTGAAACTTCTTTCCGTTCTGTGCATTTAACTAACATAGTTGAAGCTTACTTTTGATAGAGCAGTTACGAAACACTCTTTCTGTAGAAACGGCAAGGGGACATTCCTAGCGCGAAGGGGCCTATAGTGGAAAAAGGAATATCTTTAAATAAAAACTACACATAAGCATTATGTGAAACTTCTTTCTGTTCTGTGCATTCAACTAACAGAGTTGAAGCTTACTTTTGATAGAGCAGTTATGAAACACTCTTTCGGTAGAACCTGCAAGTGGACATTCTGAGAGCTTAGGGGCTTATAGTGGAAAAAGGAATATCTTCACATAAAAGCTACACAGAATCATTCTGTGAAACTTCTTCCTGTTCTGTGCATTCAATTAACAGAGTTGAGGCTTACTTTTGATCGAGCAGTTCTGAAACACTCTTTCTGTAGAAACTGGAAGGGGACATTCGGAGCGTAGGGGGCCTATAGTGGAAAAAGGAATATCTTCAAATAAAAACTACACAGAAGCATTCTATGAAACTTCTTTCTGTTCTGTGCATTCAAGTAACAGAGTTGAAGCTTACTTTTGATAGAGCAGGTATGAAACACTCTTTCTGTTGAAACTGCAAGAAGACATTCGGAGCACTAAGGGGCCTATACTGGAAAAAGGAATATCTTCAAATAAAAACTGCACAGAAGCATTCTGTTAAACTTCTTCCTGTTCTGTGCATTCAATTAACAGAGTTGAAGCTTACTTGATAGAGCAGTTCTGAAACACTCTTTCTGTAGAAACTGCAAGTGGACATTCTGAGCTCTTAGGGGCTTATAGTGGAAAAAGGAATATCTTCAATTAAAAACTACACAGAAGCATTCTGTGAAACTTCTTTCTGTTCTGTGCTTTCAACTAACAGAGTTGAAGTTTACGTTTGATAGAGCAGTTATGAAACACTCTTTCTGTAGAAACTGAAAGGGAACATCCTGTGCACTAAGGGGACTACAGGGGGATAAAGGAATATCTTCTAATAAAAACTACACAGAAGCATTCTGTGAAACTTCTTTCTGTTTATTGCATTCAACTAACAGCTTTTAAGCTTACTTTTGATTGGGCAGTTCTGAAACACTCTTTCTGTAGAAACAGCAACGGGACATTCTGAGCGCTAAGTGGCCTATGCTGAAAAAATTAATATCTTCAAATAAAACCTGCACTGAAGAATTCTGTGAAACATCTTTTTGTTCGGGGCATTCAATTAACAGGTTTGAACCTTCTTTTGATTGAGCAGTTCTGAAACACTCTTTCTGTAGAAACTGCAAAGGGACATTCAGAGCGCTAAGGGGCCTATAGTGGAAAAAGGAATATCTTCAAATGAAAACTGCACAGAAGCATTCTGTGAAACTTCTTTCTGTTCTGTGCATTCAACTAACAGAGTTGAAGCCTACTTTTGATTGAGCAGTTCTGAAACACACTTTCTGTAGAAACTGCAAGGGGAAATTCGGAGAACTAAGGGGCCTGCAGCGGAAAAAGAAATATCTACAAATAAAACTACACAGAAGCATTCTGTGAAACTACTTTCTGTTCTGTGCATTCAACTAACGGAGTTGAAGCTTACTTTCTATAGAGCAGTTATGAAACACTCTTTCTGTAGAAACTGCAAGGGGACATTCTGAGCGCTAAGGGGCCTATAGTAGACAAAGGATTATCTTCAAATAAAAACTACACAGAAGCATTCTGTAAAACTTCTTCTGGTTCTGTGCATGGAACTAACAGAGTTCAAGCTTACTTTTGATAGAATAGTTATGAAACACTCTTTCTGTAGAAACGGCAAGGGGACAATATGAGTGCTAAAACGCCTAAAGTGGAAAAATGAATGTCTTCAAATTAAAACTACACAGAAGCATTCTGTGACACTTCTTTCTGTTCTGTGCATTCAACCAACAGATTTGAAGCTTCCTTTTGATAGAGCAGTTATGAAACACACTTTCTGTAGAAACTTCAAGTGGACAAACTGAGCGCAAAGGGGCTTATAGGGGAAAAAGGAATAAATTCAAATAAAAACTACACAGAAGCATTCTGTCAAACTTCTTTCTGTTCTCTCCATGCAACTAACAGGTTTTTAGCTTACTTTTGATTGAGCAGTTCTGAAACACTGTTTCTGTAGAAACTGCAAGGGGACATACGGAGACCTAAGGGGCCTATAGTGGAAAAAGGAAAATCTTCAAATAAAAACTACTCAGAAGTATTCTGTGAAACTTCCTTCTGCTCTGTGCTTTCAACTAACAGAGTTGAAGCTTATGTTTGACAGAGCAGTTATGAAACACTCTTTCTGTAGAAAGTGCAAGTGGACATTCTGAGCGCTAAGGGGCTTATAGTGAAAAAAGTAATACCTTCAAATAAAAACTACACAGAAGGGTTCTGTGAAACTTCTTTCTGTTCTCTGGATTCAACTAACAGGTTTGAAGCTTACTTTTGACATTTTGAGCGCTAAGTGGCCTATGTTGGAAAAATTAATATCTTCAAATAAAAACTGCACAGAAGTATTCTGTGAAACTTCTTTCTTTTGGGGGCATTCAACTAACAGGTTTGAACCTTCTTTTGATTGAGCAGTTCTGAAACACTCTTTCTGTAGAAACTGCAAAGGGACATTCCGAGCGCTAAGGGGCCTGTATTGGAAAAAGGAATACCTTCAAATAAAAACTACACAGAAGCATTCTGTGAAACTGCTTTCTGTTCCGTGCATTCAACTAACAGAGTTGAAGATTATTTTTGATTGAGCAGTTCTGAAACACTGTTTCTGTAGAATCTGCAAGGTAACATTCGGAGCGCTAAGGGGCCTATAGTGGAAAAAGGAATATCTTCAAATAAAAACTACACATAAGCATTCTGTGAATCTTATTTCTGTTCTGTGCATTCAACTAACAGAGTTGAAGCCTACTTTTGATAGAGCAGTTCTGAAACACTCTTTCTGTAGAAACTGCAAGGGGACATTTGGAGCGCTAAGTGGCATATACTGGAAAAATAAATGTCTTCAAATAAAAACTGCACAGAAGAATTCTGTGAAACTTCTTTCTTTTCGGGGCATTCAACTAACAGGGTTGAACCTGCTCTTTATTGAGCAGTTCTGAAACACTCTTTCTGTAGAAACTGCAAGGGACATTCTGAACTCTAAGGGGCTTATAGTGGAAAAAGGAATATCTTCAAATAAAAACTACACAGAAGCATTCTGCGAAACTTCTTTCCGTTCATTGCATTCAACTGACAGGTTTGAAGCTTACCTTTGATTGAGCAGTTCTGAAACACTCTTTCTGTAGAAACTGCAAGGGTACATTCTGAGCGCTAAGTGGCCTATGCCAGAAAAATTAATATCTTCAAATAAAACCTGCACAGAAGAATTCTGTGAAACTTCTTTCTGTTCGGGGCATTCAAATAACAGGGTTGAAACTTCTTTTGATTGAGCAGTTCTTAAACACTCTTTCTGTAGAAACTGCAAAGGGGCATTCAGAGCGCTAAGGGGCCCACAGTGGAAAAAGTAATATCTTCATATGAAAACTGCACAGAAGCATTCTGTGAAACTTCTTTCTGCTCTATGCATTCAACTAACAGAGTTGAAGCTTAAATTTGACTGAGCAGTTCTGAAACACTCTTTCTGTAGAAACCTCAAAGGGACATTCAGAGCGCTAAGGGGCCTATAGTGGAAAAAGGAATGTCTTCAAATGAAAACTGCACAGAAGCATTCTGTGAAACTTCTCTCTGTTCCGTGCATTCAACTAACAGAGTGGAAGCTTAATTAGATAGAGCAGTTATGAAACACTATTTCTGTAGAAACCGCAAGGGGACATTCCGAGCACTAAGGGGCCTTCAGTGAAAAAAGGACTATCTACAAGTAAAAACTACACAGAAGCATTCTGTGAAACTTCTTTCTGTTCTGTGCATTCAACTAACAGATTTGAAACTTACTTTTGATAGAGCAGTTCTGAAACACTCTTTCTGTAGCAACTGCAACGGGACATTCTGAGCGCTATGGGGCTTATAGTGCAAAAGGAATATCTTCAAATATAAACTACACAGAAGCACTCTGTGAAACTTCTTTCTGTTCTGTGCATTTAACTGACAGAGTTGAAGCTTACTTTTGATAGAGCAGTTATGAAACACTCTTTCTGTAGAAACGGCAAGGGGACATTTCGAGCGCTAAGTGGCCTATGCTGGAAAAAATAATATCTTCAAATAAAAACTGTACAGAAGAATTCTGTGAAACTTCTTTCTCTTCGGGGAATTCAACTAACATGGTTGAACCTTCTTTTGATTGAGCATTTCTTAAACACTCTTTCTGTAGAAACTGCAAGGGACATTCAGAGCGCTAAGCGGCCGATAGTGGAAAAACGAATACCTTCAAATGAAAACTGCACAGAAGCATTCTGTGAAACTTCTTTCTGTTCTGTGCATTCAACTAACAGTGTTGAAGCTTACTTTTGATTGAGCAGTTCTGAAACACCCTTTTTGTAGAAACTGCAAAGGGACATTCAGAGCGAAAATGGGCCTATAGTGGAAAAAGGAATATCTTCAAATGAAAACTGCACAGAAGCATTCTATGAAACTTCTTTCTGTTCTTTGCATTCACTTAACAGCGTTGAAGCTTACTTTTGATTGAGCAGTTCTGAAACATTCTTTCTGTAGAAACTGCAAGGGGACATTCGGAGCACTAAGGGGCCTATAGTGGAAAAAGGAATATCTACAAATAAAAACTACACAGAAGCATTCTGTGAAACTTCTTTCTGTTCTGTGTATTGAAGTAACGGAGTTGAAGCTTACTTTGGATAGAGGAGTTATGAAGCACTCTTTCAGTAGAAAATGCAAGGGGTCATTCTGAGCGCTAAGGGGCCTACAGTGGAAAAAGAAACATCTTCAAATAAAAACTACACAGAAGCATTCTGTGAAACTTCTTTCTGTTCTGTGCATTCAACTAACAGAGTTGAAGCTCACTTTTGATTGAGCACTTCTGAAACACTCTTTCTGTAGAAACTGCAAGGGGACATGCGGAGAGCTAAGAGGCCTATAGTGGAAAAAGGAATAATTTCAATAAAAACTACACAGAAGCATTCTGTGAAACTTCTTCCTGTTCTGTGCATTCAATTAACAGAGTTGAAGGTTACTTTTGATAGAGTAGTTCTTAAATACTCTTTCTGTAGAAACTGAAGTGGACATTCTGAGCGATTAGGGGCTTATAGTGGAAAAAGGAATATCTTCCAATAAAAACTACACAGAAGCATTCTGTGAAACTTCTTTCGGTTCTGTGCATTCAACTAACAGAGTTGAAGCTTACTTTTGATAGAGCAGTTATGAAACACTCTTTCTGTAGAAACGGCAAGGGGATATTCGGAGCGCTAAGGGGCCTGTAGTGGAAAAAGAAATATCTTCAAACGAAAACTACACAGACGCATTCTGTGAAACTTCTTTCTGTTCTGTGCATTCAACTCACAGAGTTGAAGCTTACTTTGGATAGAGCAGTTATGAAACACACTTTCTGTAGAAACTACAAGAGGAAAATCTGAGTGCTTATTGGCCTAACGTGGAAAAAGGAATATCTTCA
>NW_026652922.1:0-20133 GCF_009828535.3 Hylobates moloch
GGTGGGTGGGTGGAGGGACCGCTTCCCAGATGGAGTGGGAAGGGTTCCTTTTCCCTCCGTATCATTTTACAGTTGGTGAAACTGAGGCTGGGAGAGGCAAGATGCTCACATGGTGGAACCTGATTTCTGGCCCAGAACAATCTAAAAGCAAACTGGCTTCAGGCCTGAAGTTTCCAGCCCAGTTCATAGATGTGCACCGAGGCTGAGAGAGAGCCCCAGAGCCAAGGGGTGGTGGAGCCCACGCTTGTGGGTCCGAGTGTCAGTCCCGTCTTCCCTGCCCCACCCAGGCACGTCGGGCACTGCGCCCACTGGCTCTGCAGCCACCCTGGGGTGACCGTGGAGACTGGGCCATTTCCCCTCCCCCAGCCCAGCCCCCTAGTTTCTCGAAGGAGGAGGGGCGAGAAGAACTCGCCAGTACCCAGCTTCTCGCCCCAGCAGCTGAGAATTCACACGTACACTACAGCCAAGGTGGGGGCCTCTGCTGCTGTGCCAGAGAGATGAAGGACCCCCAGACTCCAGGGGAGCCAGATGCGGGGAAACCCAGTGAGATGAAGGGAAACAGGCAAAGCCACACCCAGGCCCAGGCCAGGTCAGGGCTAGGGGCCTGGCAGGCAGGCAGGCAGGGAGCCCAGGACAGGCGACCCCTCCCCAGCTCCCCGCCCTTCTCCACAGGGCCCTGCAAGTTCAGGAACCCCCGGAAATTCCAGGCCACTTGTTGGAGCTTGAGCCCTCCCCTCACTGCCTGCCCACCCCCGGGCCAGGCCTGCAGGCCACCAAGGCTGCCAAAGGTGTCTGCCCCTTGGGGCCAGCCCTCCAGCCAGGCTCCAGGGAGACCTCCTCTATCTCTAACACTCTCGGGACAATAGCAGGGACAGAGGCTCAGACAGGGGTGAAGACCCACATGCCACACACTGGGACTGGGGCAGCGGCGGAGCCGGCTGGGATGCAGGCCTCTGGGTTGGCCCTGGGGCCCCCACTCCAGGCACTGGCTGCTCTCAGGCCCAGCCTCCTCCACCTGCCCCACCACTGTCCCTGACCCAAGAAGCACCAGGATTACTGGCCCATTTTACAGGCCAGGACCTCAAGGCCTGGTACCCAGGCCAAGTCGCCCCCAATCTGGGGGTGCTCAGGGCTGGCAGCCAGACAGGCCCACCTTGGGGGGTTCACTCTTCGCTTGGAGGCACCCAGCTGCAGCCTCCTGCTTGTGCAGGGGCCTCCAAGGCCAAGGAGAGCCCAGAGCTGGGGACTGGAGAGCAGGCACCCGACCCCGCCTAACCCTCAGCCGCCTAACCCTCAGCCGCCTAACCCTCAGCCGCCGCCGCCACCTCGGCACAGGTATCCCAGGAATGTCCACTTCCGCCAGCCTCCTCTGCATTCCTGCAGCCCCTCCCGCACCTGCCAGGAATTCCTAAAACAGCAAGGCGCCTGATGCAGGGGGTACCACCGCACTGCTCACAGCACCTCCGCCATCCCCGCCCCAAGCTGTCTACTCAGCACCCCCCACCCAAACTCTGTGGCCTTTGGAAACACCCCTATCAGCAACCGCTTTCCCTGTGTCGTGGGGATGCTGAAAGCACAAACAAAAGGTGACCACTGCCATGCCTTTGTCCCTGTGGGGACTGCCCTCCACCAAGTCCTTCGTGTCCAGCCTCCCAGGCCCCAGATCTCGCTCAGGGTGGAGCCCTCGCCTTCTGGTCCTGTGGCCCAAGGTAGGCCCAACGGCCACAGACACAGAGATGGCAGCTGCAGCAGGCAAAGAAGGGTCCCTACCTGGCCCAGGTCCAGGGTGACGTTGACCTCATTGTACTCCAGGCCGCGGGACAGCGGTGGGCTCTGCCACCAGCGCTCCGTGCCATCGATGGCATTGCTCGCAGGGTGTGCTTTGTTGCTGTTCGCAGCCGTGCAGATGTCGCAGTACTGGCCCTGCAGAGGGAACGGGAGGGTCAGATAGCCGAGAAGGGCCAGGACCCCCTTCCTCCTCCACAGTCACCCTCCTGCCCCGAGACGAGTCCTGGTCCCACTGAGCTGGTTCCACGCCCAGCCTCTGCGCCCCTCATCCACTTGCTCAGCAAACATGCACTAAGCACCTGCTGCTCCTCCGATTCAGGGGATGTGGCTCATGTGAGCTGCTCATGGCGCTAAGGACAATAGGAAGACCAGGGATGGAAAGGGGCATCTGCCTTGGGTGGGAAAATCTCGGTGGGCCTCTCTAGGGGGGTGGCGTCTGAGCCCTACGTGGTAAGGCGGGGTGTGCTCTAGGCAGAGGGGGTGCCAGTGCAACGAGCCCTGGGGCTCCGCAGAAGGAGTCTCACAGTAAACCGCAAGGTGGATCAATGTGTCTAGAGCCAAGGGGGCAAAAAGGGGCAGGAGCAAGGCAAAGCCTGGCTACCCCTCCCTGCTGGCCCTGCCAGGGGCTCCAGAAAGGCTTGGACAAAATGCAGCAAGGCAGGGGGCGGAAGGGGGAGGAAGGTGGAGCTGCAGACAGGACTGTCAGGGTGGGGATCCAGGCGGCCAGACCCCACCCCACCTCCAGATCTTGCCCACAGCCTTCCGGATTAGGGTCTCCAGAGAGACAGAATTAAGCTGTTCCGGCGGCTGTGGGAACCGGCCCCAGAGTGGAGGTGTGGACAGCGGCAGGTGGGCCTGGGCCTCCTGGCTGCTGCTTCTGAGTCCTGGGAAGAGGCCAAGTCACAGTAACTGCTGAGCCTCAATGTCCCCATCCGAAGAGTGGGGATAAGGCTGCACCTGCCCGGGGCCACCGTGAGGAGTAATGGCCCACACACACAGCCTGGCAGCCGCTTCGGTCCCGGGCCTGCCATCTGCTGGGGGCCTGTCCTGCATGGGTGAGTGGGGAACAGAGGAGGCTCCCAGCAGGGTCCTGGCCTGCATCCTGGCAGGGGAGGGGTAGTGCTGGGAGCCGGGGCAGGGACCAGGAGAGGGGGCAGAGCTGGGGCCTGGCTGCCCCCACCAGGAAACCAGACCTGCTGTTTGTCCACACAAAGGCGCCCTCCCAGGCTTGGGGTTGATTGAGGCCCCAGAGGCCGAGTTTGAGAAAGTCAGCAGCCCCACCCCGCCCAGCCTGTTGTGGGGGCGCGGGGGCGCGGGGGCGCGGGGGCGGGCAGACCTCATCCTAGGAGGAGGAGGTAGGAGCTGGGGAGATCCCTTCCCCCCAACCCCCAGGCCCAGCACCTACAGAGGGCCCAACCCCCTCACCCACAGAGTGTGCCCTCTGCCTCCACTGAGCACCAAGGCAACGCCCGATACCCCTCCCACAGGCTCCCAAGACCCCGCCCTGGTGTTTGGACTGCCCCATCTCAGACTTTGCCCCAGACCACCCAAGATGCAGCTCTGCAGCCCCCAGTGTGGCCACTGCTGTATTTCCTTTACTGCATGTATGAGACCTGGAATTATCTGGGGGCTTCCCCGGGGTCCCCCACAGCTCTGCAGTTGCAGGGTCCACACCCTCCTTATTCCCACTGTGTCCCCAGCTCACCACCTAAGCAGTCTCGTGGATGGGGCTAGAGCAACTGAAGACACTCAGTTAAGCGCCACGACCCCTACTCGCAGGCCGCACTGCAAGCTTTGATGGAGACCCCCAAACTCAAGAGTTCACTGACAGCATGGCACACACAGGCCCTGCTCAGGGTGGGGCCGGGGGCTCCTGGAGAAGGTAGGTGTGGGCGGGGCCCTCTGGCTGGGGCAGCCGGACCTCCCAGGGAAGGCTGCTTGCTGGTCCAGACCCTCCCAGACACACGAGCAGCAGAGGGAAGCTGGGTGGAAGGTTGCGGGTCAAGGGTCAGCCTCTACTCTTCCAGGAGGTCAGGGAAGCAACTGCCCAGTCCCTGCCTGGGCCAGCATTGGTCCAGTTATTGGGTGGCAGTTCCAGTCCCCATTCGGCTACTCACTGAGCCACAGAGGACAGGGCTGGGAAATCCCACCACCTCCACTGAGGAGGGTCCCGTGAGAACACAGCTAGGAAACAGCAGAGGGGCTGATAAGGACTTCCCCTTCCAATGAGTCACCACGCTGGCCTGGCTGCCCAGTCCCCACCTTCCCAGTCTGGGCCGGCCGGGGATCCCCTGATGCCCACCTGAGGCTGTGAGGGCCACGACCTCCCCCTGCCCTCTGCTTGCTCCAGCTGCCCAGCAGGGTTCACCCCAACTCCCATCTGGGATGCCCAGCTAATGTGCATCCCCTGCAGAGGGTCCCTGAGAGCCCCTGGCCTGCAGCCTTGAGAACACACTGCCCAGCCCCAGGCCCCATAGCCTTGGTGAGCCCCCTCAGATGGAGCTGCGGCTTCAGCGCCTGGGCACCTCCTGTGCCTGCCTGCCTTGCCCCGACCGCAGCTCCACTCCAGACCGACCGGCAAGGACTTCTCACACGCCCAATCCGCGGCCAGGGCGGTCAGCAGACCTGCGGCTCTCAGATGAAGGAGGCGTCCAAGGTCATACCCGTCCAGCTCATGTCTACCAGCCGATCTTTCTACATATCTGGCAGCCTCAGCGGGCACTCACTGCTCAGAGCTCGAGACTTTGGAAGAGAAGGGTTCCCCTCTATTGCTAGACATGAGCTGGGCAAGGCCGGCTGGTTTCTCATCCAAGCTGGCTCTGAGGCGTGGAGCACCACAACCCATAGCTGCCACTGAAACTGTGGCCACTTCCTAGGCTCCTCGGGCCAAGCTCACAGTCTCAGGTGAGGAGGGCCAGCACGCTGTGCCCCTTTTGAAGACAGGGAGCTTGAGGCTGACAGAGGGAAGCCACATAGCTGAGGCAGAGGAGACGGACGTTGACTACAGGCTGGCTCTTTACTCATGAGACGGGGGTAATAAGCCCTCCAAGAGGAGACAGATCCAAGAGGGGGCCTGTGGCCCCCAGCCACGCAGCACGGGCAGGCGGTGGGGTGGGTGGTCTGAGGTTCAGAGGGCACCTGGAGCCTCCCCTGCCAGAAAGGCAAAATCTCAGCTGGGGACATCAACCAGGCCCTCTGCGGTGAGGTGTGGCAGCAGGCAAGGAGACAGTCACAGGCCTCCATCCTGAGACCCGGCCCCTCTGAGTTGACCAGATAAGGGGGCAGCCAGGAGGTGCCCAGGTTCCCACAGCTAACCCCCGCTGGACCCTGTTCTGGCTGGGGGGCTCCAAGCAGGTGTCAGCAGCTTTCCAGGGCTCAGGTCCCCCACCTGAAGTGTGGGCTTGAGACCTCCTATCTCAGAGCACTGTGCTGGGCTTAAGGGGAGAACGGTGAGCCCAGAAGCCCGGGGAGGCTCCTTCCCCCTCCACCAGGACCAAGGGGGTGGGGCAGGCAGGGGGCGGGCCCAGCCCAGGCTCCTCCATTCATCCCCACAACGTCTTGCTCCAGGGCCCTCTGCCCCCACCCGGCAAAATCTCCAGCTACTCACCCCTGCCCCAGCCTCTCCTTCCAGGAAGGCGGTACCAGGGAGGAGACAGCTCAGGTTACACGAGCCCTCAGGGCCCCTAGACTCTCCCTAAGGTGGGGCTGAGGTGGGGAATGGGCCTAGAGCGGCCGGTTGGGAGCCGTAGGAGCTGACTTTGCTGCTCCTCACCCAAGGCTGACCCCAGGCGCAACCTGAGTCTAGAGGGCCCCAAGAGCCTTGGTTTCCAGGTTAGGTGTGCATGCATGGAGTCCACCAACAGAACCCGCCTACAGGTTTCAGGCTTGCTGGAGAGGGGACATGCACCCCAGGAAGTCTTCAGGGCCTGAAACCACATCTCCCAGGGAGACTGAAGCCCCCCGGACCCTACCACCTGCTGGGCAGAGATGCTGCCCCTCCTGGGAGCCACGTGTTCCCAGCCCCAGTCAAAACTTCGTAGCTGGCCCGCCCCTACTTTGGAGGTCTCGCCGAGTCCCCAGACTCCTCCGAGAGAGGCCAGTGGGAGCCTCAGGTGGCTGGCCCCTCCCACCCCATCCAGAGGCCAGCAGGTTCCAGCCTGTCCTGGGTAGGGCGGAGCTGCGCCCCCTCCCCACCGGCAGCAGGCGCAGAGGCCAAGTCCCGCCCTCCCCGGGATCCCGGACTTGGGGCCGCCAGGGACTGGGCCCGGCCCCCCTCCCGTCCCGGTCACCGCAGCCGAACTGGACCGGCGCCCAGCCGCCCCCGGGTCCATGCCGGGGACTTTAATTCCGCCTTCCCGGAGGGACGCGAAGTTTCCCGGCCGAGACGGAGCGGCCGGGTCGGGGTGCCTTCTTGGGCCCCCAAAATGCGGAACCAGAGAGTTCGCACCTGGACTCGCCCCGGGCCACGGCGCTCCCCCTGGGGTCGGGCCGGCGTTCCGGGTCCAAGTGCCCCGGGAGGATGCCCCACGGCCCGCCCTGCGCTCACCTGGATGGTCTGGTTGGGGTCGCCGCCGGCCACAGGGCCCCCCACCAGCTTGCAGTAAAGGTCCTCGGTGGGGCGCGGGGAGCCGCGCGCCGGGGCCTCCTCTCCGCAGGTCGCGGAGGCGGCGATGCGGGCGCCCTCGGCCAGGTTGAAGTAGGGCGGGTGCAGGCTGAAGCCGCCGCCCGCCTCCTCCCGCGCCCGCGCCGCGCCCAGCAGCGCCAGCCCGACCAGCAGCAGCGGCGCGGTGCCCCGGGGGCCGCGAACACACAGTGCGCTCCCCGCGCAGAGCCGCTTCGCCATCTTCCCGGCTCCGGGCCGCGTCCCCGCGCTCCAGGGACAGCGCGCGCGGCGGGAGCCCGGCGGGTCTGAAGCCAGGCGGCCGGCAGGGCTCGCTCCGCCCGCGGACGTCAGGCCCCGCCCCGGCCCGCCCGAGCGCCCGAGCCCCGAGCCCCGGGGAGAGGTCCGGGGAGGCGGGGGGTGGGGGGGGAGGGGCGGCCTGGCGGCCTTAACCCTTCGGACCCCGGCCCGGCCGCCTCCCGGAAGGGGCACCTGCTGGTCTCGGGCCAGGCCGTGGGACGACGGCGCCGCCGCGCCCCCAGCCCAGGTCGTAGCTCCGGGTCCCAGGTGCGACCCTCGTGCTCCCCACGGCGCCCTGTCCTCCAGAGCGCCCACCAGCTCCTCCCAGCTCAGAGGCCCACTCTTTGTTCCCCTAACTTTGGTGCACCACTCGGCTGCCCCCGCTCCTCCCCCGACAGCGTCCGTCCTGCCGGCTCCGGGAAGGTGCCCTCTGCACCCGCGAATGACCATCTGCAGAGGAACAGGGGGAGCCTAGGTGGGCACCCCCTGCTTCCTGGGGCGGCCAGGTCAAGTTCACCTCGGCCTGGCTCCTGCCTGCCACAGCAGGGCTTAAAAATACTCTCCGATAGGGAAGTGGGGCAGGAGGGACTGGCCTGCAGCCACAACCCCCTTTAGAGGAGGGGGGCGGTGCTGGGTCCGGGGCTCTGCCTCCAAAGCCCCGAGGGGTGTGGTAGGGTGGGGTGAGTGCCGATTGGAACCCCCCATCTGCCATGGTCCCAGATGGGCTGTGGGGCTCATGTCTCGCTGGGTTCCCTGGACAGTCCTGGGGGGGCTGGGTGGGTTTGTGGGGCACTGGCCAGCCGGTTCTGGTGAGGGTTCTGAGCTAGCAGCTGTCCCTGGAGGGTGCACCTCCTTGCACACCTTCCTGGCGCCCTGGCCTCCTACAAATCTCAAATCCCAAGAAGGTGTATGGCCCTTTCTCTGCGGAGTCGGGAGGGCGATGTGACCCTCTCTCCCTCCTCCTACTTTCCGGCCCGGCAATTCTTCCATAACTTCACTATTAGTTCTCCCACCTGGGGGAGGGGGAAAGGAGGCGGCTCCCCGTGGCGGGAGAAGCTCCGAGTGGGGGAGGGGCTGGCTGGAGAGGGGCGGAGACATCAAGGAATCTGCAGTCCAGTCGCAGAGTCCAGCTCTGAGCTGCTTTAGATCCCTTGTGAGGCAGACGGCGGCCTCTGGGCAGTAGCAGGTCCCCAGGTGGGGGCTTGGCCCCAGACAATGTGCTCTGGCTCCGGGCTCCCCCTTGACAGCTTGGGGCTCTGAGAGCCCGGGGGACTGGAGGTGGAGACTCCTGAGACCCTGAGTGCTTCTTGGGATCCCTGGAGGGTCGGTTGGTTGGAGGGGTGGGATTGCGAGTGGGGGGGGGGATCGGAGAGGTGGGTGGGGAGGGCCCTTTAAGCCTCCTAGTGGCCAGATCAGGCCAAGCCACCAGGCCTCTGCTGTCCCCGGGCACTGGCCAGGAGGGGAGCGGGGGCCAGCCCTGAGAATGCGCTGTGTCAGCCGAAGCCGCCAGCACCAGCAGGGTTAATCACCGGGCTCACTGCTTCCCGGCAGACAGCTGCCCCAGGAGCAACTGGCAGGCAGGCGGGGAGTGCAGTGGACAAGAGAATGTGGCCTAGGGGCTGGGTAAAGAGCCCACGCTCTGCCCCCACCCTGTGCCCGCTGGTGCACGGACTGGGGAGGAGGCAGCTGGGGCAGGAGCTGAGCGTACGGAGGGCGGAGGGGCTGTCCCAGCCGGGCTACACACAGGGGGTTGGGGAGGTGGGCAGGGAGAAGGGCAGCTCATCTCTGCACACCCCCACCCCCTGCTGTCTTTGTTATGGTTCCAGTGAGTCATCACCAAATGGACCAGCCAGCCTCTCCTTGTCTTTCTGAGTCCTGCGCAGCCCAGCCACCTCTTCTATTTACAAATGGGGAAACTGAGGCCAAAAAGGCCAGAGTCAATCAAGAGCACACGAGTTAGTAAAGCAAGAGGAAGTTTGTCCATCATTCATTTCTTACTCCTATTTCCTGGGCATCTTTCGGGCACCCGTCCCTGACGTAGTCCTCCTCCCTGCAACAGGTCAGACAGCACCCCACCCCCAAACACGTTCTGTCCTGAATCCACAGGAGGGAGCTGCCCAGTCTGGGAGTGGAAGGGAGGGTAAAGGGAGGTGGCTCGCCAGGGGAGGGCCGTGGAGGAGCCTCTGTCCCACCAGGCTCTGGCTGCCCTCCAGGGACAATCCAAGATCCAGAGCCCCTGCCCACCCAGCTCCAGGGTGATGTAGCCCCAGAGGAGGTGGGTCGGGGGCAGGGGTCAGTGGCAGCCCGAGAGAAGCAGGGGCACTCCTGGCCCTGGGGAAAGGGTCTCAGATCCTCCCCCAGCCCTGGCACAAGGCCTGCTGGGGAGCTCTGGGGGCAGCCACCTCACCTGAGCTCCCAGTGCTACTCCCGTGGCATTCCCGAGAGTGCCCCCGCCCTACTCAGCCACACCTGCAGGCAGCTGTGGGGGACCCCGAGGGTAGGCCACAGGCACATCTGACTCAGCCGAGAGTCGTGAACTCCTGACCTTGGGAGCCTCCTGGGGACACAGCTGCGCTGAGGACATGGGGCGCCCCCACGCCCACACTCAGCTGCGTCACAAGCAGCCACAATTGGTAACAGATGACTCTGCAGACCCTCCTGTCCCAGAGCCAGGGTCCACGTGGGTGCTGCACCCTCGGGAGAAGCCCCCAAGAGGAAGTGGGGGCTGCGCAGGAAGGAGGGCTGGAGGCTGGGCTCCTGCTAGGGCCAGGCCTGCGGGTGAGGCCTTATGGCTCCCACTCCAGAGCTGGGAATGTTGGTTGTCTCAGCGGGATGAGGTCTGGAGGAACGCCAGCGCTATGGTTTGGGATATTGGAGGCCACAGTCCCTTTCTCAGGGCTGCTGGAATGCCCTTCCAGGGAGCCGGCCGGTAAGAACCTCCATCCCTGTCCATGAAATAGAGAAGCTGGGAGCGGGCAGCAAGGCTGGTTCTGAACTGTTCGCATGGGCCGGCTCAGTCCTCCGGGAGGAGGACACAGACCAGCAGGTGCCAGGAAGACAAGGTCTCATCAGGATTGCAAAAACCCAGCGGACTGGGAGAGCTTCTGGGCCTCTTGGCCTAGGAGGCCTCCACTGCCCTCAGCCTAGACAGACTACTGTAAGAGCCAGCCCGGAGCTGCAGACCCTGGGGGGCTGGCCTCAAAGGAATAAAGGCAGAGCCCAAAAAGGCCCTGAGCCATAGCCAGACCCCTCCCCCAGGCCTGGAGCCCGCCTTCCCCCAGGGCTGCCACATGCCTCCAGTCTCCGAGGATCCACAGGTTCCTGCTGCCAGAAGGATGGGGCCAAGGGAGAGTCGGGCATTCCTGGCCTAGGGAGGGTCTGGAAACTGCCCATTTGGAAGGAGTGGTGCTTTTTCCTCCCTGGCTGTGACCCCAGCTGGGCCACTACTGGGCTCCTGATGGCCTCTGGGACATGTGGTTGTTGGAAAGCACAGAAGCCAGGCTCTGGGTTGACGCTAACCAGGAATGGAGGATTCTGACCCACCGCTGCCTGGCCCCTGGCCCCTCTGCCACTTGCTGTGTGTGCCCAGCTCATGGGCCACACAGCCCCAGGCACCACTCACGGGGCAGGCCCTCCACAGACTTGGGGCTCTTCAAAGCCTTCCAGGCCAGGTGCCATGCCAGGAGCGTGGCCACCACCTCAGGACTCCAGGAGACAAGTCACCCGTGCAGGTGACATGCCTCATGCCTGCCCACTCCCCGAGGCCCGACCCAAAGGCCGCCACTGGGCTCATACCTGGGGGGTTTCAGGTGGGCCCCATGCAAGAGGGGGTGCAGACAGGCTTAGGTGGTGCCCAGTGTCGGAGACCTGGAGAGAGTCAGCATCCAGGCTCCTGGGCTCTCCACAGATGCTCCCCGAGGCACCTCTCGCCCACCCAGCTCCTTTTCTTTCCAAGTGACAAGGAGAAGCGCTTGGGCTGGTGCCCTGTGCAGGTGGGCCCAGCCCCATGACAAGCAGGCAAACCTGGGGTGCTCAGAAACGGGGGGGCCTCATGGAGCTCTGTGGGGTGGTCTGCGTGGCGACCGAAAGTCCAGAGTCCAGGATCCCACCTGGACGCCCCTGTCCCGGCCTTGGCGTGTGTTGCTGGGTGTAGGGGAGCCTCCACGCTGCCAGCCTTTAGGAGGGAAGGAGCAGGGGGCCCTGGGAACTCCCAGGGAGGGGGCCTGGGACCTCCCTGGGATCTAACCACCTACAACTTGGCAAGGAAGGGGCCGGTCCAGTAACAAGGTTGCTCCCAGGACCCCAACCCATCCCCTCCCTCAAGTGGGGGCCCCTGTCAGGGCACCTCCCAGCACCTTGCTGGGGTGTGAGAGTCCAGGACTCCTGCCCCCAGATCTGTGGGGAGCCCCAGAAAAGGCATCGCCCGGGGTAAACATGCAGTGGCACACGGCTGCAGCGTCCACCCCGAGGCCGGGCACCTACGTTTCCAGGTGTCACCTTAATCTTATTTAACTGCGGTCCCCCTACCCCGTACCCCCTATTCTTACCACTTGCTTGCCTCAGGCCTAGACTGGGGAGCCCTAGTGAGCTCCAGGATCCAGGAACCCCAGGGGAAACAGGCGGAATGGGTGCGCCCCAGCATGCTGGGCAGGGTGACTAGGGACCCTGAGCCTCAGCCCCTGGGGCCTGGCCTGCCTGTGCCCTCCTCCCCCACAGGACCACGGCTCCGGCAGGCCCTCCCCTGCCTCTGTCCTTGCCTGGCAGAGCTCTGGTTCTCATAGAGGGTGGGGCGGGTGGGGGGTGAGGGCTCTGAGCTTCTCCAGGAGGTGCCCACAGACAGCCTTATATGGCCAGAAGGCCTCGAAGCCCAGGAGGAATCTGACTTCCCAGGAGGGCCCAGTGGGCAGAGCCAGAGCCCGGGCAGGAACCTGGGACTGTGCCCTGTCTCTATCTCTTTGTCTCTGTTTCTGCTTGTCTCCATCTCTCTGACTCTCTCGATCTCTCTGTCTCTATTTCTTTGTCTATCTCTCTGTTTCTGATTGTCTCCATCTCTCTCTGTCTCAATCTCTGTTTCTCTGTGTGTCTCTGTATCTCTCTATCTCTGTATGTGTCTCTTTATCTCTCTTTGTGTCTCTCTATCTCTCTTTGTCTCTGTCTCTCTTGCTGTCTTTGTGTGTTCCCCCTGCTCCTGCCCTAGACCTGCCAAGCT
This sequence comes from Hylobates moloch, assembly GCF_009828535.3. NCBI lineage: Eukaryota > Metazoa > Chordata > Mammalia > Primates > Hylobatidae > Hylobates > Hylobates moloch. The sequence continues at coordinate 11,898 of NW_026652922.1, forward strand.
CAGCCGAGGGTCTTAAGGATTACAGGCGTGCGCCTCGGTAACTTTTACTTATTTCACTGGATCGAACGTGGTGCTTGGCTTAGTCTAGGGGCTGGTGCCATAGCAGGGACACAACGGGCCACGGTTCCTGCCCAGGAGCTGGTCCAGATTCTGCAGTGAACCAGGATCCCAGGAGTGACGGCTCCCAGGCTGCGCACTTCCACACTGAAAGTGCCGTCCACAACAGGGTTCGGCCCTCTGTCCTTGCGCCCTCCGCCCGGGAGGCATGTTGCTGCCCCCAGCTCACAGAGGACAGTGCAGCGTGTCCTTGGGTGTCCAGGATGAGATGTCCTGACCCACATCAGCCCCCCAGATGCAGCACATAAGGCAGAGGCAGCTCCGTGTGCTCACCGCTGCATCTGAGCCCAGCACTGGGCTGCTGGACGATGGTGGCTGAATGACCGATCGCCCCTCTCCCGTCACCTTCCCACTGCCCTGGGACCCACGTCCTCCCACACCAGGCGTGGCAGGCAAGGGCCCGGTGCCCAGACTCCAGCCTCCTTTTATGCCCGCCTGAGGCCCACACCGTGGTCCTCACTCTACAGCCACCAACTGAATCAGGAAGTAAGACAGTGACAGCTACAGGCAGAGGGTCCTGCAGGGACCAGTGTGGTGTCCAGTGTGGGAGCTGCTAGGACACCGGCTGGTGGTTCCTCAAAGGACTGAACACACTTGCACACGGCCCAGCAGCTCCACACCGGGTAGCTGCAGAGAGAAGCAGAAACACGTTTCTGCACAGACACTCGTGGGTGAACAAGTACAGCAGCGCCAGGCACCAGAGCCATCAGGCGGAAACAGCCCGAACGGCCATCCAGGGTCAACTGGGGAGAGAAACGTGGTCCATCCACACAGTAGACATCAGTGGACAGGAACAGCACTCTGTACAGGTAGGTTCTTGGAGGGGCTGCCCAGGGACCAGGGACTGGAGGCCTGGGATGTGCCATGCCCACTGGCCCCTCACCAGTGTGGAGGGGGAGAGGGAGGAGCGCGGGGCTGAGACCAATAACCAGGGAGGGCGTGGATGCTGAGTGGGCCTGGGAGTCTTCAGATGGAGGTGAGTAGAGGCAGGATACTTCTTGGTGCTTAGGGGCCACCCACACAGCCTGCCAATGCCAGCTGGACCTATGCTCATGCACAGAGAGATGTGGGCCTGTGTTTAGGGCCATCACATACCCAGGACACCCAGCCCTACACACTGACTCAGCCTGGGGCGGGAGACACAGCCCCGTAGCTGCCTCTGTCTTCAGCCTGGTCTGCCAGGAGCCTGAGTTACTAGGCAGGTCCAGGGCCTGACCCCTGTCCCCTAGGGTCTTCATTGATTCAAACCACCAAGCAACATCTCAGCCACCTCCACCTATTGCCACCCCAGTTTCACAAAAGGAAGGCTAAAAGGTGGGAGGATGGCAGTGCCACTGAATCCCCTGGGCTGACTGCCCCAGCTCCGGCAGGAAGATGCCCCAGCTGGGCCCCCACGTGCCTGCCCAGTGCCTGCCCCCTGCCAGGAGGGGGAGGGAGGTGGGCCAGGTGAGGAGGTAACCCCAGGATCCCACTGGGCCCCCGATGTGTGGAGGGGCAAAGTGGTGGGTGGGCCCACTCCAAGCCTCTGTTTGCCACAAGTTCCAACATTAAGAAAATATTTGCAGCTCCTCTGGGGAGCTATTTCCTGGGGGAATGTAAACACACGGAGACTTGGAAGGCTCCCGCTGACCACAGATGGTGCTGGGGTCCCCTGGGAGCCCACACTCCCTCTTGCAAGGGATCTGGACCACCCCCCGCAGCCAGGTCGGGGGTCTGTGCGTGGCCTCCCACGGGGCTCCCTCTCAGAACCCAGGAGTGGCAGTGGGGACGGCGTGCAAGAGAGCAGCTGCCACGGAGCCTCCTGGCGGCCAGGGCAGGGCCCATCGGCCCCGTTGCCCACTGCCTGCTCCTGGCTCCATGAAGGGCTTGCTGTGCGGCTTCAGGTCAGAGGTGCAGCCCCCGCCTCCAGCCCCCTGAATACGTGGGGGGTTGTCTTTTCTTGACTTGGGTCCCTCCATGCCTCCCTCCCACCTCTGTGCAGGAGACCCAGATGGCCCGTGGAGCCGACTTCAGGCCGAGCGTGGAGCCAGCTCCCATCTCCCCATCTCCTGAGAGGGACCTGCTCTTGTTGTGTTTTGTTTGTTTGTTTGTTTGTTTGTTTTTGAGATGGAGTTTTGCTCTTGTCGCCCAGGCTGGAGTGCAGTGGCGCGATCTCGGCTCACTGTAACCTCCGTCTCCCGGGTTCAAGCGATTCTCCTGCCTCAGCCTCCCGAGTAGCTGGGATTACAGGTGCCCACCACCACACCCAGCTAGTTTTTGTATTTTTAGTAGAGACAGTTTCACCATGTTGGCCAGGCGGGTCTCGAATTCCTGACCTCAAGTGATCCACAGGCCTCGTCCTCTCAAAGTGCTGGGATTACAGGTGTGAGCCACCGCCTGGCCCCCTTGTTATCTGCATTTTACAGATGGGGAGGCTTGCTTGCAGGTGAAGTGTGGCTGTGTCCTGCCAGCCCCCCGGAGCTGGTGAATCCCTGCCTTATCTGCAAGTGGCTCCTCCCCACACAGAAAGGTGAAAAGCGACCTCCGCCTGCGTGTTCCAGCAAAGGCCGCCTGGCTCAGCTCCAATATGCCAAGCTCGGCAGAGCCTGGACAGGGCTCCCCAGGCCCCGCAGGAGGCTGGCGCAGGCCGCGGGCTGGCCTCCCTATCTCCACCAGGAATGCACTGAGCCCCTGCACCCCTGCCCACCCAGGTGGAGGAATGTGGCAGGGGCCGCTGGGAACTTGGAGCCTGGAGGAGGGCTTTTGAGGCCTCTGCCTCCTGGAATTCCCCAGGCCTGGCACCAGGCGGCTGCTCCCTCAGGATCCGCCTGCCTTGGCCTGCCCCCAGGCGGCTGTGCTCTCAGATTCTCCTCTTCCCAGGCTGTGGGGACCTGCAGAGGAACTGGGCCATCTCAATTCTGCTCACTCTGTGAAAGTCCCCTGCTCAGAGAGGCCTTCCCTGGCCGCCCTGCCCCTGGAGCACCTTCATCCGGACCATGGCCTTTCAGAGCCCCTGAACAGGCGCTGGGCAGACAGTCTGGCTGGACACTGACCTGAGGTGGGGCCGCTTGGCCCCCACTCCCTAGAGGCCAGAAGCACTTGCCCTCCAGTCGTGACAACCAAAAATATCTTCTGAGTAGCCCTATGTCCCGGGGGGTGAATCTCCCTGGTGAGACTCACAGCCCTAGACCCTCCTGGGATGCCAGTTGTCCCCTGCCCTAGGCTGCGAGCTCCCCGGGCACAGGGCTGTCTGTTCCATGCACCCAGGAGCCCCTGTACTCACCACCGGGCTTGGAAATGGTGGGTGGACACGATGGGTGCTCTATGCTCTACGGTTCCCGGTTTCTGATTTGCAACTGTTCGGTAGAAACCGTACTTCCAGTTCCCACACAACCAATCTGTTTTTCTCCTTCTTATAGCATTGGACAAATTACATGAGGTATTTGATGCGTTATTATAAAGAAGGCTTCATGGGAGATGATTTCGCCCAGCCGTACGCTAATGGAAGTGTGCTGAGTGTGTATTAAGGCAGGAAGGCTCAGCTGTGATCTTCCTGGGTGAAGGGTATTAGTGCATTTCAGCTGTCGGTATTTCTAACTTACCACGGGTTTTTCAGGACGTGGCCTCATGGGGGGTCGAGGAGCACCTGTGTTTGTGGAGTGAATGAATGAAGTGAATCAACACTGGTTCTCAGGTAGCCTTGTCATGCAGGCCTGGAGCTCAGAGATGGTTCCTGGCTCGTGGTGCAGGCTTCTGAAGCTGGGGACAGCGGTCAGGCAGGGGCTGCCCTGTGTCCTGGCTGGAAGGATAGTTGGGCAGCCGGTGGGCCTGGCCCATTCCTTGCCCAGTCTTGGCTCAGCGCCTCCCTGGCTGGGAGCCTGGGAGAATCTTAGGGCTTCAAGTGCTGAGCGGGGACAATGGTGCCTCCCTGCTGGGTGGCCGTGAGGCCCCCTGAGGGGAGTGGGCAAAAGCACCCCCTGAGGCAGGGGCCCCAGGAAGCGCTGAGAGGTGGTGGCGCTGTGGGAGGGAGGTGGGGCCGTGGCTCTGCCTGACTCCCAGGCCGGGTGCCAGGTTCTTGGCAGGAACCCTCCTGGGCCCTGCCAGCTGCTGGGCGCCTCCCACCGGCATAGCCGGTTGAGAGGTCTGCATTTAAGAGGTCTGCACGGCACGCAGTGGCCGGCCCGGGGGTGCAACCCCATCCCCTCTCTGGGGTCCCTTTGCAGGGCAGCCTTAGGCTCCATCCACTGTGGCCCCAGGGCCCAGGGCGACCTGTGACCCTGTGGAGCCACCTGCAGGAGTCCCAGCAGATGAGGGCCTCTGGCTGCCCCTCAGGGGCTTGTTGGCTCCCACAAGACCTTCCAGGGCCTCGGAGCTCCAGCCGGGCCACAGAGCTGGGAGCCTGGAGGGGCTGGGAACCCTGAGGAGCTGGGAGAGCCAGGATGAGCAAGACAAGCCCGGGCGACTCACCTGGGGCAGGAATTTAGATTCCATCACCTTCCGCAGAGGCTTTCAAGACAAAACAAAGCCTTGCCTCTGGGCCTGTTTCTGCTGCGGGGGCACATCCAGCGGGCCTGACGCTCTCAGAAGCAGCTGGGCTGGGCTCAGGGAGGTTGGGGTGGAGCAGGAGTCCCAGCCGCCTTCCTCTGGGGCCCTTCCCAGGCCCCGGCTGGGTGCCAGCAGGGCTAGAGAAATGAGGGGGCCCCACACCGTTGCCTCTGAACGTGCCGTGCCCGAAATCCCGCCATTCCCACTGGGCATGCCCGGCCCTCGAATCCTCACTCCACGACGCCGGGGAAGCGACTCTGTCCCGCTTGGCCTCAGTCCCTGCTCTGTCAATGGGCTGATAACTGCCCTCCGCAAGGCTGCCATGGGGTCTCTGCATGGCCCCGGCAGGTGCCAGGCTACTGGTCAGGACCCCTCGTGGGCCTCCCAGGAGGTGGCTCCTCTCAGGCCACAGTTCACAGGTGGAAGGACAGAGCCTGCTGACGATGGCTCTCCAGGCCCTGCTGTCCTGCCCTGGCACTGGGGACCTTGCTCCACGGAGCCCTGTGTCTGGCCGGCCACTCCCTTCCCATGCCTGCTTGCTGGCTTAGACATTCTGCACATTTCCCAGAGGGCAGGAGGAGCTAGGCCCCCTGAGAGCCAGTCCCAGGCCCCTTCCTGGACACACAGGCAGACAGAGGTGGCCCATTTTCTTTTCTTTTTTTTTTTTTTTTAGACGAGTCTCGCTCTGTGGCCCAGGCTGGAGTGCAGTGGTGTGATCTCCGCAAGCTCCGCCTCCTGGGTTCACGCCATTCTCCTGCCTCAGCCTCCCGAGTAGCTGGGACTACAGGCACCGACCACCACGCCCAGCTAATTTTTTGTATTTTTAGTAGAGACGGGGTTTCACCATGTTAGCCAGGATGGTCTCAATCTCCTGACCTCGTGATCCGCCCACCTCGGCCTCCCAAAGTGCTAGGATTACAGGCATGAGCCACCGTGCCCGGCCAGAGGCGGCCCATTTTCAGTGGGAAAACAGCAGCAAAAGTAAAAGTAGTAAAAGTTAGCCTTTCTCTGTGTCAGCATGTACACCCCGTGTGGACTCGACACTGCCTTTGCATCGTGCACCCCTCATGGTGTCCCTGGCAGCCCCTTTCCTTGTGAATCCTCACCTCCACCCAGGGTTAAGGAGGAAAGATTCTGCCTCCAAATGGGAAAACTGAGGCTCAGAGAGAAGAAGGGCTGGGTGTGTGTGGAGGTGGCACCAGAAACAGGCCTGTCTGATTCCCAGGTCTCTGCCTTAATTACGGTGCTGCCCTGGCTCTGGAATGCTGGGGCCTGGGGTCAGAAGTTGGCCTGGAGGCCAGGCGCAGTGGCTCACGCCTGTAATCCCAGCACTTTGGGAGGCCGAGGTGGGTGGATCACCTGAGGTCGGGAGTTCAAGACCAGCCTGACCAACACGGAGAAACCCCATCTCTACTAAAAAAAAAAAAAAAAAAATTAGCTAGGCATGGTGGCGCATGCCTGTAGTCCCAGCTACTGGAGAGGCTGAGACAGGAGAATGATGTGAACCAGGGAGGTGGAGCTTGCAGTGAGCCGAGATCACGCCACTGCACTCCAGCCTGGGGGACAGAGCGAGACTCCGTCTTAAAAAAAAAAAGCCGGGCATGGTGGCTCATGCCTGTGATCCTGGCACTTTGGGAGGCTGAGGTGGGCAGATCACAAGGTCAGGAGATCGAGACCATCCTGGCTAACATGGTGAAACCCCCATCTCTACTAAAAATACAAAAAATTAGCTGGGCGTGGTGGTCGGCGCCTGTAGTCCCAGGTACTCGAGAGGCTGAGGCAGGAGAATGACGTGAACCAGGGAGGCGGAGCTTGCAGTGAGCTGAGATCGTGCCACTGCACTCCAGCCTGGGCGACAGAGCGAGACTCTGTCTCAAAAAACAAACAAAAAAGAAGTTGGCCTGGAGCCGGGACTTGGGCTCCATCTATGCTGGGGTCAGAGGTCAGCTTGGGCCCAGGTCAGGATACAGGCCCATAGGTCCTGGGTGGGGACAGACCCCAGTATCTGCACCAGGCAAGCCTGGTCCTGGAGGCAGAGTGGGCCTTGCTTCCGGTCTCCCCTTCAGCTTCCTCTCTTTGAACCAGTTTGGCTGAGCTGGCCTGGCGCCCGGCCAGTGTGGGAGCCCTTGATGTGTCCACTGGGATGGAAGTGCCTCTTTTCCTGTCATTTCGCTCAGATTTCACCAGCCCCCAGGAGGTGTGGGGAGAGGACTTATCCGGGTCTCCCTGCTGGGTCGGCCTGTACTCCAGGGAGACTCATGGTGGGACCCAGTACCCAGTGCCCAGGCCCGGCCAGCCCAGCCCCTCTGCCTGTCTTCACCATGTCCTGGAAAGGGGCATGAAGAGCCTCCGGAGAGGGGGATGGGGAAGGTACCCTGGACCCCCAGGCTCTGACCCAGTGCCAGCCGTGACCACAGGGGTGGGACCCTCAGGATCTGGGCACTTTCTCATAGGTAGGTTCTCTCTCAATGTAAAAATTCTAAAGTCTCATCAAGTAAAATAAATTCAAAAAACAATAGTAAAGTGAGTTAAAGTAAAACTGAATGGCACAAAATGGAAAGATGCGCTGGCCCAACACTCCCACGGACCCTGTGACAAATGCCATGACAGTCTCTAGGGCCCCCGGGCAGCTGGGCCTCCCCCTCATGTTGGTGACCTCACTTGAGCCTCTGCGAACCTGGGGTGGGGCTGTTACTGCCTCTGTGTCTCCAAGACCAGAGGATGCCCAGAGTCATGGCTTAGGAGGCGGTGCCCCAGGAATCCCCCGACAGCTCACAGCCAGGTCCGTGTTCTCCCCACACCCCATAAGTCCCACTCTGAGGCTGGCTGTCGTAGCCTTCACCCAAGAGCGGGTTCTATCTGGGGCAGGAGTGGGGGCTGGTGGCTGTAGCTCAGTGTCGGGCTCGCTCTGGGAGAAGGCCCATCCCATGGCCCTGACCTGCCACTCACCCGGACACCCACCTCCCTGGCCTGGAAGGAGGATTTCCTTGTTCTGGGCTTGTTCCCTTCTACACACAATGCATTTGGGGCTGGCCTGGGCTCTGCTTGGCCCAGAAACAGCTGCTCTGGGAAGGAGGAGGGAGGCTTCTCTCCCAGCCTGCACCACCACATGTCTGAGAATGTGTTTACCTGCCTGTGAGGTGAGCCTGAAGGAGGGGCTGGAGAGCGGAGTCGGGGCTGTTGTGCACAGATACCTGCCCAGGCAGCCTGAATAGGGGCCTGAGTGAGATTGGGGTGGCTACAGTGTGGCCTCCTGAGTCAACAGCCACAAATCCAGACCTAGCCTTGTGATCTTGGGCATAATAACAATGATGACAACGATGGTGGTGACGATGGTGGTTATGATGGTGATGGTGACAATGACAATATTGATAATGGTGATGATGGTGATGGTGTGTTGGTGATGACAGTGGTTGTGATGGTGACTGATGGTGATGATGATGGTGGATATGATGGTGATAGTGAAGATGACGGTGAAGATGATGATGATGGTGATAATGACAATGGTGGTGATAATGATAGTGACACATGATGATGGTGATAATCATGACAATAATGATAGTGATGATGGTGGTGGTGATGGTGATGGTGGTGA
>NW_026652923.1:0-20120 GCF_009828535.3 Hylobates moloch
AATGAGGCATGTGTGACCCATGGCTTGAACTAGCTTTTCAGGTTAACCCTGGAATGTCCTTATCCAAGAAGAGGTGTTCATTAGTCAATAGGGGCTGAGAAATTTATTTTTAGTTTATTTATTTTTAGTTTAGTTTATAGCAATAACCTCTCCATCATTATGACTAGAAGCTGAAATGCGGTATTTAACAGCTCCACATGAGAAGATCAGCTATGCCTGTTTAGTGACAGCCTCTTTTATGAAAAAACTTATTTTTAGTTTATAAGTGGAAAAAAGAAGGATTTTTAGTCCTGAGCCATAGCTCTCAGTCAATCAATCCCTGCAGGGAACCCTGTTCTTTACTTTGGAGATAAACACTGGTTTTCTTTTCCACTGAATAACACCACATTTCAAAATGAGGGGAAACATCTTGAAACTAAGAGGTACAGCCTTATTAAATTTGATTTGGTTTCAATTGTAATTAATTTAATCACATGCATTCTAGAGTTTGTCCTCAGTCTTCTCCTACTTTAGGCCCATGATCTGTTGAATTTGCTCAGCTCCCTGCTCAACAGCGGGAAATCAGTTAGAACTATTTAAAAATCTCATTGTGGCTGGGAGCGGTGGCTCATGCCTGTAATCCCAGCAATTTGGGAGGCCAAGGTGGGCAGATCGCTTGTTGTCAAGGGTTTGAGACAAGCCCAGCCAACAGAGTGAAACCCCATCTCTACTAAAGATACAAAAATTAGCTGGGTGTGGTGATGCATGCCTGTAATCGCAGCTACTTGGGAAGCTGGGGCAGGAGAATTGCTTGAACCTGGGAGGCAGAGGTTTCAGTGAGCCAAGATGGTGCACTACACTCCAGCCTGGGCAACAGAGAAGACTCTGTCTTAAAATAATAATAATAATAAATAAGTAAAAATAAAAATCTCATTGTGTTCCAAACAAAATTTCTTTTGAATATCAACTGTATCAACTTGCATAGTACCTATAATCATTTTGTTTACTTTATATCCAATCTTGAGAAATCTTTGAGGACTAATTTCACTCTTTTCTGCCGTTTTAGTAAACATACCAAATTCCATCAAAGAAAATGCACAAAATTCCTGAGAAATAAATTTTCTCCTTGAGGAGTAGACTTGTTGTGTTAGAGGAACTCATGGTTACCAAGCTTCTAGTTTAATAAACATGACTAGAATACTCTATCTTAATATGAGTAGCTAGGAACTCACAAGGCATCTAGAAGATTAATACTCATGGTCTGAAAATAGCCACATTTTTTAGCTGGCCACAAATTACAATTGCAGAATATTTGTGGCCATAAAAGTCATTTTCCACTAAGCCTGAAAAATGTATAAATGTCTTAGGAGGACAGCATTTTTTTTGTAAGGATAATATTAATGAGCTAGCTTAGGTCAACGGGTTAATGGGTTAATGGTCATTGTTAAAACCAATAGCCCCGACTTTAGTGAGTACATCTGCACCTTCCAAGTTTAATTATAACTCTTTCTCTTATAGTTACTTATAAGCAGAGACACTAACAAAAGCCAATGCATCCCTGCTCTTGTTTTCTGAGGGTGTCCAACTCTAATGGAGTCATTTCTAGTCAACTTGCTTCTTTCACTCTGCTCTCTGACCACCTCACATTTTTTCCTGCACAAGATCTAAGAATCCTACTTTGTGGTCTGTATCAGGACCCTCTTTTCCAGCAACATCTTTCAGCAACACCTTGAATGGACACCCTGACAAGACTCCAACTCCAAGGAAAACAATCCACACAGAATCAATCAGCTGACACCTGGCAAGTGGGCCATCTTTTAGAGTTGTGAAGCCATTCTTGTGGGCAAGAATGATTATCCACTACTACTTAAGTGAGAGGCCCTAGGGCACAATGTTAGGGCGAGAGACTCAGCCCCAAAAGTTAGAGGCCCAGGGGCATCATACTCAGATTAGGGGCCAAGCTCACAGGGTTAGGGGCCCTCGGGAATATTGAGAGGAATGGATTTGGCTAAACAAGATGTTTACCACTTTCTCTTTTTGGACTGTCCACCTTGGGCTCTCTGTCCCTCACCTGAGTGCTCTGCATCTTGTCACCTTTCTGTTCACCACCTCTGTTTTGTAGTAGCCTGGAGGCTGCCCCAGGGGAGAGGCCCCAAACAGTTTAGCTTTTACTTTCCTCAGCGATCCTCTGACTTTTAGCTGATTTCTTATTTAATTTGCCACTGGTCCAAGTGACACTGAAAAAAAGAGATGTCTTGGAACCTAGTATTTTTGTACCTTAATTATCAGAAAAAAATCAGCAATAACCTCCCCATCATTATGACTAGAAGCTGAAATGTGGTATTTAACAGTCCAACATGATAAGATCAGATATGCCTGTTTAGTGACAGCCTCTTTTATAACAAACCTCTGCAAACAATTAGCCTCAAGATGGAGAACATGAGACTTTTTCTTAACAGTTTTCTCTCATTTCTTAACCATAAGGTCATCATTGATGAGCTGGTATAGGGCAGCTAGACCCTACTTTGTAAACCCAGCATGTCAATTTTTCCTGAAAGAGTCTGTCATAGCAGTGTGAAAATGGACTAATACATTACAATGTACAAGTTACAGCCTTCCCATTTCCGCTGTTCAGTCTGACCCCTTTTTTTGCAGCTTAATTTTATAGAAGAGAAACTAAATGGAAAGAAATACTTTACATACAGGTTTCTCTGATGCTTGGTCAGGATAAAAAATTAAAATGGGCCTCTGTATGTTTGATGGAGGAAAAGACAAAATAGGGACGGCACATAATTGATTACCCTTTTAATGCCAAGTGCCTCTTAATATTAGGCTTTTATTAGCTGGAGCTGAACTTCCCCTGCCAGTCTGAGCACCCCCATAAGAACACAGTCAGACTCCTTCCAGTTCTGGTGAGGTGTGCAACATGTTATTAACTTCTTCTAGTTTTCCAGGGTTATCTAGTGTCTGGTCATCATCTTCTCCCTGCCCTTCGAGTCCTGTCTTACATACGTACCCCACTCTTGAAACACCCGAGCTTCACCAGAACAACATGCATTGGGACCTCTTATCATGTGGCAAAGTTTAATGTTTACCCTCTCTGGGAAGTGACAAATGATAATAGGGACACTATACAGGTATATGTACCCTTTTCTATGTCTGAATTAGCCATATGCAAGGAAAAACTAAAACAGTTTTCAGAGGTGCCAGGAAAATTCATAGACAAATTTAAGAGGCTAACCTTGATGTATGATCTGACCAGGCAAGATTTGCATATATTTATGTTTACCTGCTGCATGGTAGAAAAGCAGTGTGTTATTCTCTTTGAAGCAATTGTGAATGGGAGTTCACTCGTGATTTGGCTGTCTGTTTGTCTGTTATTGGTGTATAAGAACGCTTGTGATATTTGCCCATTGATTTTGTATCCTGAGACTTTGCTGAAGTTGCTTAGCAGCTTAAGGAGATTTTCGGCTGAGACAATGGGGTTTTCTAGATATACAATCATGTCATCTGCAAACAGGGACAATTTGACTTCCTCTTTTCCTAATTGAATACCCTTTATTTCCTTCGCCTGCCTGATTGCCCTGGCCAGAACATCCAACACTATGTTGAATAGGAGTGGTGAGAGAGGGCATCCCTGTCTTGTGCCAGTTTTCAAAGGGAATGCTTCCAGTTTTTGCCCATTCAGTATGATATTGGCTGTGGGTCTGTCATAGATAGCTCTTATTATTTTGAGATACATCCCATCAATACCTAATTTATTGAGAGTTTTTAGCATGAAGGGTTGTTGAATTTTGTCAAAAGCCTTTTCTGTATCTATTGAGATAATCATGCGGTTTTTGTCTTTGGTTCTATTTATATGCTGGATTATGTTTATTGATTTGCATATGTTGAGCCAGCCTTGCATCCCAAGGATGAAGCCCACTTGATCATGGTGGATAAGCTTTTTGATGTGCTGTTGGATTTGGTTTGCCAGTATTTTATTGAGGATTTTTGCACAATGTTCATCAGGGATATTGGTCTAAAATTCTTTTTTTGTTGTGTCTCTGCCAGGCTTTGGTATCAGGATGATGCTGGCCTCATAAAATGAGTTAGGGAGGGTTCCCTCTTTTTCTATTGATTGGAATAGTTTCAGAAGGAGTGGCACCAGCTCCTCCTTGTACCTCTGGTAGAATTCGGCTGTGAATCCGTCTGGTCCTGGACTTTTTTTGGTTGATAAAATACCTAGGAATCCAACTTACAAGGGATGTGAAGGACCTCTTCAAGGAGAACTACAAACCACTGCTCAATGAAATAAAAGAGTATACAAACAAATGGAAGAACATTCCATGCTCATGGGTTGGAAGAATCAATATTGTGAAAATGGCCAAACCGCCCAAGGTAATTTATAGATTCAATGCCATCTCCATCAAGCTACCAATGACTTTCTTCACAGAATTGGAAAAACCTACTTTAAAGTTCATATGGAACCAAAAAAGAGCCCACATTGCCAAGTCAATCCTGAGCCAAAAGAATAAAGCTGGAGGCATCACACTATCTGACTTCAAACTATACTACAAGGCTACAGTAACCAAAACAGAATGATACTGGTACCAAAACAGTGATATAGACCAATGGAACAGAACAGAGCCCTCAGAAATGATGCCGCCTATCTACAACTATATGATCTTTGACAAACTTGACAAAAAACAAGAAATGGAGAAAGGATTCCCTATTTAATAAATGGTGCTGGGAAAACTGGCTAGCCATATGTAGAAAGCTGAAACTGGATCCCTTCCTTATACCTTAAACAAAAATTAATCCAATATGGATTAAAAACTTAAATGTTAGACCTAAAACCATAAAAACCCTAGAAGAAAACCTAGGCAATACCATTCAGGACATAGGCATGGGCAAGGACTTCATGTCTAAAACACCAAAAGCAATGGCAATAAAAGCCAAAATTGACAAATGGGATCTAATTAAACTAAAGAGCTTCTGCACAGCAAAAGAAACTACCACCAGAATGAACAGGCAACCTACAGAATGGGAGAAAATTTTTGCAGTCTACTCATCTGACAAAGGGCTAATATCCAGAATCTACAATAAACTCGAACAAATTTGCAAGAAAAAAACAAACGACCCTATCAAAAAGTAGGCAAAGGATATGAACAGACACTTCTCAAAAGAAGACATTTATGCAGCCAATAGACACATGAAAAAATGCTCATCATCACTGGCTATCAGAGAAATGCAAATAAAAACCACAGTGAGATACCACCTCACACCAGTTAGAATGGTGATCATGAAAAAGTCAGGAAACAAGAGGTGCTGGAGAGGATATGGAGAAATAGGAACACTTCTACACTGTTGGTGGGACTGTAAACTAGTTCAACAATTGTGGAAGTCAGTGTGTGATTCCTCAGGGATCTAGAACTAGAAATACCATTTGACCCAGCCATCCCATTACTAGGTATATACCCAAATGATTATAAATCATGCAGCTATAAAGACACATGCACACATATGTTTATTGCAGCACTAGTCACAATAGCAAAGACTTGGAACCAACCCAAGTGTCCATCAATGATAGACTGGATTAAGAAAATATGGCACATATACACCATGGAATACTACGTAGCCATAAAAATGGATGAGTTCATGTCGTTTGTAGGGACATGGATGAAGCTGGAAATCATCATTCTCAGCCAACTATCACGAGGACAAAAAACCAAACACAGAAAAAAACACAAAAAGATAAGGCAGAAACAAAAATCCCAGTCACTTGCAGTATCTGTCGGCTTTCAATTTGGCTCTCCTGTTTAAACAAAGAAAAATAATAAAATTAATCTATGTAAAACATGCCATATATGTTCAAATGCTACTAAATATAAAAAGCTTTAAAACTGTGTTCAATTTTGGTTATTACCACAACGCTTATATTAAAATATGTATACTTTTAAATTTGGTTTCTATAAAAAATGGTTTCTAATCTTATAAAAGTGATTTCCTAATATTCAATAAATGTTGCCTAAGGGCTTGTTCAATCCAAATAGCAATTTTAATTATTCAGGAATTTAAAGGTGCTCTCAATTTCCATTTAACAGGGTGAGAATGCTGTATTATTACAAGTGATAAAAGTTAGAAGACATAGAGCTTATTCTGTTTTAGAGTTCACATCCTGATTATATTTTATATCCTCTTCTTGATTTCTTACGACTAGATACATATTCATTTGCTTAGCTGGAAAAAATTCTTAACATTATTTACTGACTTTAAGTATGAACTCTACCAGCTAGTTAATAGGAAATATGTAACTAAACATTGTCTTTATCAGGTAATGTAAAAAAAAAAAAAGGGTAAGAGTAACTTTGCTGCCAGGCGCGGTGGCTCACGCTTGTAATCCCAGCACTTTGGGAGGCCGAGGCGGGCGGATCATGAGGTCAGGAGATCGAGACCACGGTGAAACCCCGTCTCTAATAAAAATACAAAAAAAAAAAAATTAGACGGGCGTGGTGGCGGGCGCCTGTAGTCCCAGCTACACGGAGAGGCTGAGGCAGGAGAATGGCGTGAACCCGGGAGGCGGAGCTTGCAGTGAGCCGAGATCGCGCCACTGCACTCCAGCCTGGGTGACAGAGCGAGACTCCATCTCAAAAACAAAAAACAAAACAAAAAACAAAAACAAAAACAAACAAACAAAAACAGTAACTTTGCAACATAGGACTTGAATGAGCAGCTGGTGATTATCAAAATCTGGCACTTAATTGATTTATACTTGTACACCCACAGCTAAACGTCTCTACCTGTTTTTCTATGTCTAAATCTAGGACATTACTTATCTACCTAGGAAGAGTAATAAATATTAATAATATGCTATGATAAACACCCTGCACTCTTCCAAATCTTACAATAAAACTCCTTCAATTTCACTTGTTTAGCTTTTATACTTAGTTTTTTAGTTGATCTATTCTTATTTTAAGGAACCTGAACTACTCTAACAGAATCCACATAATTTTTATATTAGCCAAACTGCTTCTTTCTAACTCTGGTTCTAATAGCTATAAAAAGATAATGATAAATTTATGAAGTAGATACAGTCAAATCTGAATTTCATAAAGTATATACTTAGAATCGGTTATAATTGTTAGATATTCTTTCTTGACAGTCTTTTCCCAAAGTTATGATGTCCTCTCTAGGTAATATTGCCACACTCATAAATTAGAAATAAAGACAAAAATGTGAAAACTACAGTAATTTAAGAGAATGTAGGTTTTCTACATACCATTTCTATTGGCTACTGAAAATAGTGGAAATAAGTAAATAAATAGCTACCTATCCAGAAGCATCTCATGCAAAAATCCATCTTTCCGAGCCTTTTTAAGAATTTCACTGTCTTCTTTACTTATTTTAAGTTTGTGGTCTTGGAAGCTCTGAAATTTCTTTCTGCATTTTTCTTTCTTCATTGAAAAATACCTCAAACTCTGATTATACATATTTACTATTAAATTTATAAATACTGTTAATTTTTCACTTATTAAAAAAGTCTAATTGTAGGCCATGCGCAGTGGCTCATGCCTGCAATCTCAGCACTTTGGGAGGCCAAGGCAGGCGCATCACTCGAGGTCAGGAGTTCAAGAACAGCCTGGCCAACATGGTGAAACCCCGTCTCTCCCAAAAATACAAAAATTAGCCAAGCATAGTGGCGCGTGCCTGTAGTCCCAGCTAATCGGGAGGCTGAGGCAGGAGAATCACATGAACCTGGGAGGCAGAGGTTGCGATGAGCCGAGATCACGCCACTGCACTCCAGTCTGGGGGACAGAGCAAGACTCCATCATGGGGGAGAAAAAAAAAGGTCTAATTGTATTTTTTTTAATAAGCTGGAGCTCTTCAACAAAGATGACCTTCATGACCTCTCACGAGGAGGTCCACTCATTGGCTGGGTAGCACAAGGCCCCACTTCTATTAGGGCATACTGGCTGGAGTCCCCTGTGTCTTGGCCATAGCACAGCCTTTGACTGGCATCACACCCATTCTATGAATGAATAGAGAGATTGACTAACCCGAGTGACTAGCTTTGAGAGCTGTTAGGACGATTAGGAAAACTGAAGCCTCAAGAAAAGAAAAGCATTTAACTCAGTGCTCTTTCCTAGAGGCCACATTGTGTTATATCTTCTTGTCAGTTTTATTTTTTCAGACAGGGTCTTGCTCTGCCACCCAGGCTGGAATGCAGTGGTGATCAGAGCTCACTGCAGCCTTGAACTCCTGGGCTCAATCCTCCTGTCTCAGCCTCCCGAGTAGCTGGGCCTATAGGCATGCACCATCCCCAGCTAATTAGGTAATTTATTTTGAAAGCACTTTGAGAAGAACTTCACTGTCAAATCTGTAGGTCTAAAAGGAAAAGAATACATACACATAATTGATTTCACATTGTTTTACATTTCCTTTGTCTTCTTCTGGAATGTCATCTTTTTTCTTGGTTTCTCTTTCAGCACAGGATCTAATCTAGATATTGGAAAAGAGAATCCAATGGGTTATATGTTTATCTTCCATCTTCCCCACTTTATGTATCACATAAGAACATTCGAGATGATTTCTTATGCAGAAGAAAAAATTAACTGAGCAACTATATTCAGAAAAAGACAGGTTCTGGCTATGTGTTTTTACTTCATACATATAATCTATATGAGTAAGTGCTATCACATGCTTCCTCCGAAGCCCTTGTGTCAGAAACACTACAGACAAAATTATTTCAGAAACATTTTACACATCAGATCCTGCTAGGCAATAAAGCAATCATTAACTAATTTAATTTTGTCCTCCAAGTGAATACACTAGGATCAAATTATCCCTAGTAGACAAGCGTTCATTTGATCAGACTGAAAGCTTAATAGCTATTTTATGTTGCACAGACTATTATCAGAGTATTAAAACTTCTAGCATTACACAACTTGTTTTTAATTAATTGGAACCCACCTCTTTTACTAGCTTCTTATATCCTCCTAAGTTTGGATAGATGTTTACTATCACATGTCGTAAGTTAATTGATCTGCGTTCAACAATTAGGATCACCCACAGAACAGGCAATTGGCAATGGTAAGGACTCATGTCTCCTAAGGGATCTCTGTGGCCAGAGTCCAGTTCCAGGGCTGCTTAGAAAGTGATGATAAATAACGTGTTTGTGCCAATGACATCTTTGTGACAGTTTTGATTAAAGGGGTCCCAGACCTGAAAACATTCCGTGCTAGCGCCTGTAACACAATGCTACCTTTAGTAAGAGAGATCTGTGTTGTGGTCATAAAGGTGAAGGGCTGACAGAGGTAACACAAGGCTACCTTTAATAAGACGGATCTGTGTTCTGGTCATAAAGGTGAAGGGCTGACAGGTAACACAAGGCTACCTTTAGTAAGACAGATCTGTGTTCTGGTCATAAAGGTGAAGGGCTGACAGAGGTAACACAAGGCTACCTTTAATAAGAGGGAGCTGTGTTCTGGTCATAAAGGTGAAGGGCTGACAGAGGTAACACAAGGCTACCTTTAATAAGAGGGATCTGTGTTCTGGTAGACAAGGCAAGGTCATAAAGGTGAAGGGCTGACAGAGATTAGGAGAGCCTGCAATTAAATGGTAAAGGAAAAGAGTCCCAAATAATCACTGTTCAGAGCTTCCAGGTACTTGACTAGCCAAAGAGACCCAGAAAACTTTGTATTTCATCTGAAAATTGCTTTAAGTAGTGAAAAACGCAAACTTTGTGTAAGTATCTTTGTATCTTTGTATAAGTGCAAAGCACTGCACAGGTATTTGCAATTGTTGCCTTCAATAACACTTTTGTGGTGACATCCAGATGCAAAATAATTTAAACATGACACAATAAAATATAAATAAAATTAAATGTAAGTCACAAACCCATCTGCATTTCCCCAATGACCTGTTTCCTGAGAAGCAATGTGTTATGAAATATTGAGAGTGGCCTCTGGAGTCAGCTGGGCCTGGGTACACATCCTGTCTTACCACACCTTGAAATCACTGTGATTTCCATGAACTGACTGACAAAAACCATGAGGATGTAAGGAGGGTCAGAGGCTGTCTTCCTGTCTGTAACGCTGAGCTCACATCCACCTCACAGGGGCATTATGGGAATTCAAGACTACAACGCATGTGCTGGGTGCATGCAATGAAAAAATATAACATTTCCCTTCACTGTAAGAAAATACCTACATTTTAGTTTGAAATTGTTTGAGCTTCAGATTTGAAATTATTTGAAATCAAGACTATTCTAGAAAGAAAATCAAACATATGACCGGAAATCTAACATGAAGCACGTACAGAGATTTGATAGATGCTTTTAAATTGCACTGGTAGTAGAGAAAAATGTAACATAAATTTTTATGCTCTAATAAGAATGAAAGGCATTTTAGAAAAGGCATTTGCCCTCCTCTTAGAGCCTTCCACTCTGGCCCCCACAATGCCTTACAGAGCAAATCTGGGTCAGACTGGATGCAACCTGTGATTCCCAACAGAGACAGACAAAGCAAGGTTCAGGATGCTCAGTACTGGGACAGAATGCCAAGAAACAGAAAAACCATGTGTCAATAAGGGGGGATTTATTCTTCAGACACATCTTGGTATATGTTTATAATTAAAGATCAGTGGCTTTTGTGAGTCTAAAAAAGCCTTAAATGTTTTCATCGAATTCCAATTAACTACTTGATTTATCTAGGTTATATTAACAGTATTATTTAGAATTTCACCTTGATATGAAGGTGTCTGTGTAACTTTTACAATGATGTAAAACAAAGAGTAGGATTAGGGAGGGCACAGGCCAGTGGTGCAATGGATAACGCATCTGACTACAGATGAGGGAATTTAGCCTGGAATAAGGAACTTTTATTCCCAGCTTAGTGACACACACAAATTTTAAAAATAAAATAGAAATCATGTTTTATGTGATTAATGTTTCTCCTAATGCAAAGAAGACTGGTACTATTAACAAAAATATTTTTAAAATGTGAGGGCTAAGGCCCCAGAAGTTCTGCTATGATTTTTTATGTTTCATAAAGTGACTATCATCACAGAAGCTCAAGCATTACATAAATACAAATGCATATACCCCTGACACGGTAATTCTCCTTCTGGAAATTTATCTTCAGGTCCACCCGCACATCTACAAATTGATGCATATTCAATGTTATGAACTGCAGCACTGTTTATAAGAGCAAAAGACTGGCAACAGCCTAAATTTCCATCTATGAGAGACTAAATAAAGGTACATCCCTAAAATGGAATATTATGTGGCTGTTAAAAAAGAGAAAGAGAGGAAAAGAAAGAAAAAGAAAAAACTTTCTACATTTAAACTAATAGTAGAAAACTCTCCAAGATATGATTTTAAGAAAAATCAAAGTCTAGAAGACTATAGAGGAGGCTACCTTTAGTGTAAAACAGTTGAAAATTATAAATATATTCATATGTTTATAAAGAAATTTTAGGAGGCTATAAAAAGAAAGGGAAAGGGGAACAGGAGCTGGGACACAGGTGAGTAAGACGCATGGCAGGCATATGTCTTCACATGTTTTTATTTGAAAATGTTGGACCACGTGTACATGTTATCTATTTTAAAAATTAGATTTTAAAATACAAGAAAACAAGAACATGAAAGCCTAAAGAGCACATGTGGAACTACCAGAAAAAGATACTAATCCATGGAGATAATGGCAAGGTAGCTCCTAGATGCACTCATTTCTCTGCCACGTTGTATAAACGAGCCATCAACTACGGGATTTATAATTAAAAATGAGTCTGTTTGAAACACCACATTACAAAAAGCTATTAACTAAATCTTTAAAGTGACAATAAATGACCATTTAACATTTTAAAGAGATACAGTCACATCGCATGTGTGAATGGAGTTATCTGTATAAAATATCATTACCTTGATGATTTCTTCTCCTGCTGTTTTACTTTTTGCTTCTATGTCTCCTGCTTCATTGCATCTAATAAAGCAGCTATTTGAGGCCAATAAAGCCATTTTCCCGTAAGTGAAACAAAATAACAAAATAGCCATGAGGATACTTCCTGTAGAAGAAATATTAAGTGTTTAGACTGGATTAATTTTTCCTCCCTGATTTAAAAATCAAAGGAAAGAACTTTGAGAAAAACCTGAAAAATATAATACAACAACATATAGAAAAGGAAACCAAAATCACCTATCATTTTACTATTCAAAGATTACCACAATAAACATTTGTAGTGTATCTTCCTAGTAGGACTTTATTCAAATATTAGCATTTTAAGTAAAATTTATTTTCTTCACAATTAGAAAACATGAAAAGGTATATACAATGCCTTTGGTGTTTTGAATTTAAGAATCAATGTCTGAGGGACTTTTGTGTGTAAAAATATTCATATACTTTTTTAGTTTTTTAATGCTTGATATATTACACTGCTTTCTATTAAACAAAACTTTAAAGACTGATTTTCTTGTGTATCTAAATCTGGGTTATAAATTTGGTTAGCTTAACTCCCTTAACAAATATAATGTTTATAACTTGTATTTGGTTGATTCTTTTGGAAAACTTGGAATACCATAACATTTAGACAAAATATTTATAAATACAATGATTACAAAATATGTTAACCTTATATCACATCCAGTTAAAAAAGTGCTGATAACATGGATTTAATTTCTTAGTCAAGGTCACAAGGGCTGGGTGGTCTCTCATCTGGATGGCTCCTGGTGAGCCCTGGAACATGGCAGGGTGGTCCAAGACGATTTAAACCTGTGCCACAGATTATTCAGCTGAGTCCTTTTTGCAATAGAGTTTTAAGACCCTCTTTCATTTAAATTTAAATTTTTGAAACTCAGTGTCCTTCCTAAAAATAAAATGAAATGAACTTTCCTAAAGTATTGTATTATTAGTACTACCTAAGTCATCATCTAAGGCCTTAGGATATATTGGCCTTTTCTACTGGTGTAACTTTTATTACAAGTATCTCATCATAACTAGTAGGATCATCTCAAAGGGGTTGCAACACATTAGCGGGTCATGAAATCAATGTAGTGTTTCAATGTAGTGTTTCCTGAACGGTATGGGGGGTAGGGGAAGGAATACACACAGACACACAGAGGAAGGGGTAAAAGAGAATGAGAAATATCAAGATGCATAACACAGGGATAAGTATTGGTAAGCACAACTCTTGCTTCAGTTATACATGTGTGTGTGCTGGGCTGCAATGTAAAAATGCATTTCTCAATGGGTTGGGTCAAAATTGTTTTCAAGTCACTGACTTAAGATTTTATCCTAGGGGTGAAGAAATCAGTCTAAGTGATTACCTCTTTCTGGGGGGATGTTTGTTTAATCTGTCATCTTAGAAAACACTCTGAATTCCTATTTTCAATTCATTAGTGTACACTACCAAAGCTGCTACTCAGGCTGAGCTTATCTTCTATTTGCTTGTTCTGCGTGCTGCCCGTTGGTCCTTACTGTTTTTGATATAGTTATCTACTTTTTAAAGACTGTTTAGCACTCACATATTTTTGTTCAATCTTTACTTCTCACACAAACAGAAAAAGGAAATTATGCATTCTGTATCAACAAAGATTTAACAAAACATCCATATACTACAACTGTCTACTTACTAAAATTAAGAATTAGTATGTATCTTTTTTCTTCTTATATTAAAACTATCTTTTCGTACACTATTTTAAGCTTATGAACTGAAAGTCTTTTAGAGATAATTTACTTCAATGAACTATTATTATTTATTTTATGCACAAATTGTCACAACTTGGTCTTAGCAAGCTCCACTGTTCGCAGACAGTCTCGAATGTTTCTGAAAGCATCCGTGATTTCTGCTACAAAGAAGATACTTAGGAACTATTCTGTTTTCCTACTCTGAGACCTAAAATTGACTGGTTCTTTAATGGAAATGAGATCCATATCTAGGCACTAAGGGCATACAGAAATAATTGTGGGCAAAAGTACTAATGCTATTTTTGTTGCACTCTATTTTGAGATCTCTTTAAGGCTCTATGTTCTTATTGATTTATTCCAATTTAATGTACTATAGTATTGCATACTACTTTTTCTTTTTAAATATATTATGATTTTTACAGACTTTCTGTTAAACTCACAGGAAGTTTTTATGAACAATAACAGCACTTACATTTTGAAAGACTGGTTTCCATTGTTCTCTTGGTCCAATTGCATCTGAACGCCCAACAACAGATCCATCTGAATTTGTACCAAGATATTTTCCATAGCCAGATTTCAGGGCAATTCTGTATATTAATAAGATAGATAAAAGTTAAAAACTGAGAGAAAATTAATTATAGAACATCGAAACAGTGGGTATGTACATATCTAAAATTTCAGACTGGACATATTCCAAGTGATCAAAAGCTGCATGTGACTCAGTGGTGACTCACTCCTGTAATCTCTGTGCTTTGGGAAGCCAGTCGGATAATTGCTTGAGGCAAAAAGTTCAAGATCAGCCTGGACAACACAGTGAGACCCCATCTCTACAAAAAATTTAAAAAATTAGCTGGGCATGGTGGCATGCGCATGTAATACCAGCTACTTGGGAGGCTGATGCAGGAGGATTGCTTGAGCCCAGAAATTTGAGGTTATAGTGAGATACAGTCGCACAACTGCACTCCAGCCTGGGTGACAGAGTGAGACTCTGTGCCTTAAAAAAAAAAAAAAAAGCTACATGTGACTAGTTGCTGTCATGTTGGACAGTGCAGTTTTAAATTTAGTTTTATGTTGTGCTTTTTTAATATAAACATTGAACCTTATATATTACGTAATATATTTTCAAAATTCATCATTCTTCAATTATACCTCTTTAGTTATAAACTTCAATAATAAATTACTAAAACTTTTTCTATTATAAATAGTTCTATGTACATCTATTCTGACATAAAACTGCTTTATCCTTAGAAAATATTCCTAGAAATAATTGGATCGAAGGGTATAAAGTTCTTATGTCATCAAACTGTTTTCCAGAAAATGCTGCTTCCATTTACATTCTTACCTCGAATTAACAGATTATGTTTTGTATCACGGATTTTTTAAACATTATGACTTTAAAAAAATACTTGAAAACCTGATATGGAAAAAACAGTATCCTATAAATTTGCATTTTAGTAGTCAACTAGAATAACAATTGTTTTTCTTTTCCTTTCCTTTTTAGTTTTTAGATTATCTGGTAATGTCCCTTGTCCATTTCTCTATTGAGATCTGATCGCAATTTTTCTACTGGGGTCTTCAGTGCTATGAATTCTATATAAGATACGTATGAAGAGTAAGAACTCACTGCCTATTAAGATTGTTGCAAATATTTTCCTCATTTGTCAGTTAATTTTCTTTATAATCCTTTTTTGTTTATAATTGTAAAGCAGTTTCAAACTATTGAATTTTTTTTCCTCTGCTTTTATTCTTTGTCTTTCACCATACTTATCAGACTTTCAAAGAAAGTACAGCAATAATCATCTAAATGTGATTTTTTAAAATTATGATTTCTAATCTTTTACCTTACCGAGAATCTCCTGGGATGCCAGAATTGACATTTACTCCTTTATACATTAATGATTATATAACAGAAATCATTATCATATTGATGTAACCAATTACTAAAATATGTAAATTCACTTTCAGTATCTTCTACCCAAAGAATCATTCTATATTTTTGCACAAGGTGAGAATAAAAAAGGTTACTTTATAAAATGACTGTAAAAATAGTGAGTACAAATATTCTTTTGGTCGTTATGATTCTGTAACATTCTCTGCTGGTTTCAACAATATTCCTTTTTTTAGTCTTCCTGTTTGCCTTTGGACTTCCAAACAGTGAGTTTAAATATCATAGCAACAGTGAGCCAGGCTTTGTACTATTTGATTTATTTTTTAATCTATCTTATTTGGTGTGTGAAATTATTAATCTTCACTTTTTAACTTACATATTTTTTTTCCAGCCTAGCATTATATGTTGATAGGAAACCCACTAAAAGTAGATCACAAAATCTATTTTTCAAAAAAGCTATTTTGTTTTTTATATCAAAATTACCCTGTGGGCTTAAGACAGATACTAAAATTTTTAATGAATATAATTAAATTTTTAAAATAACTGGTTACTAATTATATTACAACATAAGCTCACCTGGAATCAGATCATTTGATAGCCACAAACTGCTCTGGAGGACTAGGGCCCTCATCAACTATTGGAGAAAAAACATTTGAAAATAAATTTGACATTCGCTATAAATATAAAGACATTATTTTGCTTTAAAAAATGTGGCTATTTTCTTCTGCAATTAAATGTAAGAATATTCAGATATACTGATGTCACTGTAATAGTGTATCTTTGGAATCAAGATCTATTTTATCTTCTTTTAACTACAGTGCTAATTTTATATACTGAGTAAGACAGGGTTATATAATGCTTATTTAATAACTTTTGAGATAGCTTCTCTTTATGTTTTAAAATACAGTCATAAATAAGCACTTATTTAAAAAGCTAAATGCTTTCATTTATTCAAGGGATGGCTTTGCTGACCAAACGATACTGCTTTTTATCTTCTAATTACTTCATATCTCATTAGTGCTTCCTCTAATGGGCTAAAGAAAATGAGGAAACTTCAAATTGTTAAACGCACCCAGGTTAGTTTTGGCAATAGGTCTGAATAAAAAAGAAATTCAAACATTTTGACTCAAATAGGTTTTCTTTTCTGTTTCCACTTACTATTTTAATTATTCATCTTGTTTTGATTTCCAAAGATACTCTTCTCGAACTATACGGAATGTTTTCAAATGCTTATATTAGGAAGAGGGACTTGCCAATGGCTGGTAAATATTAAGGAATTAAAAAAAAATGGAAGAGTCAAATGCAATGGTTCCATTCCTTTGGAAAATGTTTGAGACTAGTTAGAGTTTGGCCTAAGTGAATGAATGTCCTAAAATCTACACCTGTGGCAGCCTCTTCCCTTCCAGACACAAACCTTCTTTGTGTGGAGCTCCCAGGGTAAAAAGACCATTGTCGAGTGCATGTATATAGGTTCCCTCATCTATTTCAATGGCTATGGTTCCTGAAATTTCACCAAAGTTTTTTACTGTCCACCAGATTCCTAAAAAATAAAATCAATACTTCAACTTTATATTTTAGTTTTGAAACAGTTCTTTTTTTGTTATTATAATTTAGTTTTAAAAACTTTTTATTTTGCAGTTGTAAGAAATGATACAAAGATCTCACATATCCTTTACTCACTTTGTCTCAATGATGACATCTTGCATAAGTATCATACACTGTCAGAATCAGGAAACTGACATTGATATAATCCATGAACCTTATTCAGATTTCACCAGTTTTACATTTACTTGTTTGCATGTATGTGCTCAGATTCATGCGACTACCAGCACAGTCAGGATTAGGTTTTTAAAACACAAAATAGCAACATACATCCACGCATGGGGGTGCATGCCTGTAATCCCAGCTACTAGGGGAGCTGGGGAAAGAGGATCACCTGAGCCCAGGAGTTCAAGATTATAGTGAGCTATGATCATGCCACTGCACTCTAGCTTGAGTGACACAGCAAGGTCCTGTCTCAAAAAAGGACCAAAACAAAACAAAAGGCAGCATGTGAAGGTACAAAGTGATATATAGAGAACGGTCTCTCTCATGATGGACCCCAGTCATCTATTCATGCCTGCTTTCCAGAGGCAATGCCTATCATAATGTTTCTTAAAAATGCCTCTACAGGAAGACTTTCTAGCGTAGAAATCTTTTTTTCTTTTTTGAGACAGAGACTCGCTCTGTCACCCAGGCTGGAGTGCAGTGATGCGATCTCGGCTCACTGCGACCTCTGCCTCCCGGGTTCAAACAATTCTCTGTCTCTGCTTCCCGAGTAGCTGGGGTTACAGGCACCTGCCACCACGCCTGAATAATTTTTTTTGGTATTTTTAGTAGAGACGGGGTTTCACCACATTGGCCAGGCTGGTCTCAAACTCTTGACCTCGTGATCCACCCGCCTCTGCCTCCCTAAGTGCTGGGATTACAGGTGTGAGCCACCGCGCCTGACCAGTAATCTTAACTATGATTTTAGATTGAAAGTAAAATGAGCAGAAGCTATGTCTATGTATACTAATTTCCAATTTGCCAATAGAAATGTTAGACTCTAGGAACAATTATTTAAGCAGTTGTTATAAAAGTTTATATCAATGTTAAAAAATGTCCTCAAACCTCCTCCTAAATTGTACTTTAGCTAGAGTAGAAATGAGTCAATCATTAACTGGATACGACATATTAAGGAATTCTTGTTAATTTTACAAGGTCTGATAATGACATAGTATAATGTATA
Organism: Hylobates moloch; assembly: GCF_009828535.3. NCBI lineage: Eukaryota > Metazoa > Chordata > Mammalia > Primates > Hylobatidae > Hylobates > Hylobates moloch. The sequence continues at coordinate 18,302 of NW_026652923.1, forward strand.
AAAATAAAGAAGAAAACAGGTGATGACAGAAAGACATACCACATTAAGAAATGTACATTTATGTACTTATGGGTAAAATGACATAGTATCTGTGATTTTACTTAAGATTTTCGAGGAAAAAATGTGTGTGTGGGTGTGTGTGTAAATCAAACGAGATTGGCAAAATATTGATAATTAATGCTGGGGCCTGGGCACATGGGGGACTCATTATATTCTTCTATGTATGGAATAGTTTGGATATTTCCATAATAAAAAGGTTTTAAAGATTCAGTTAATTCCACTGCACAAAATTTTCTATTCAACTAAACATTTCATGATTTCCATAATAAATTTTAAAATACATAAAATTTTAGCTAAAATGAGGTTGGACCCTTATCTAACACCAAATACAAAAGTAACTTAAAATAGACCAAAGACCTAAATGTAAGAGCTAAAGTTAGAAAACTTTTAGAAGAAAATGGGAAAAGCTTCATGACAATGAATTTGGCAATGATTTCTTGTACAGAACATCAAAGGCACAGGCAACAAAAGAAAACATAGACAAACCGGACTTCATCAGAATTAAAAACTTTTGTGCATCAAGGACTGCCATCAACAGAGTAAAAGGCAACCCAGAGAATGGAGAAAATATTTGTAAACTACATACATTATAAGGAATTAATATCCAGACTATATAGAGAACTCCAAAAAGACAAACACCACAATTCAAAACTGGGCAAAGGATGTACACGAACATTGCTCCAAAGATGATATACAAATGGCCAATAAGCACTTGAAAAGACACTCAACACCACTAGTCACTAGGGAAATGTAAATCCAAACCAAAATGCAATACCACTTCACACCCATTCAAATAGCTATTATCAAAACAAACAAACAAACAAACAACAGAAACCAAGAAAACCAGAAAAACAAATGTTGGGCAGGATGTGGAGAAACTGAAACCCTGTGCAATGCTGGTGGGAAGGTAAAATGGTGCATGTATTTAAATGCCACTGAAATGTACACTTAAAAATAGAAAAACTGGCAAATTCTATATTCTGTATATTTTACTTCCACACACAAACAAAACCAATGGAGAAATAGAAAATCAAAATTAAAATTTCAGCTAAAGACAACTAAAAAGCAATAAAACTAATAGCAATTTAGATGACTGAGTTATAGCTACAATTGTTTTCAGGAAAATAAGTAAAGCTTCATTCAGAATCACTATCAACAGTGTTATGATTAGCAAGCCTTTCTTATACATGTAATAGTTAATGATTTTAAATTAGATTTATTTTGTATGTTCTATGCCACACTGACCAAGTACACTTAATATTAAATAAATTCATTTAAATATAATATCTCATTAATGTCTTGCAAAGGAAGAAGAAATTTCTGGCAGACAAGCTCCTCAAAATTTTCACATTCTGTCCAAGTAGGGAAATGATACAATAACATTACTTATAATATTGTCAACTGAAAAACAAATTACTTTGGGCAGATGCCAGTATTTTTTCTCAACGAGATTTCAAAGAATAAGAAAGCTAAATATAGTATCATCAAGAATTAAATGTGAGCATTCTGCCTATTTTCTGCAAGTGGCCTCCATTCAGCCTTTGGAGGTATGCTTATATGTTTAACGACTAAAGTAACATAACATAATACTTAACGGTGCCACTCTGGGGTTTTAGCTGTGAAAAAGCAGTGGATCCTAAGAACACGGGCACCGAAGTTGCCTGTTTCTACGTCAGGTTACAGCTCAAGCTGTGTATATGCTGCAGATGCCCAAGCTGAATTTAAGAGAATCCGCTCCAAAATATTACTTGCTATTTAG
>NW_026652924.1:0-15680 GCF_009828535.3 Hylobates moloch
TGTCCCCTCACTGCCCTCTGGTGTCCCCTCATCACCCTCTAATGTCCACTCATCGCCCTCTGGTGCCCCTCATTACTCTCTGGTGTCCCTCATTACTCTCTGGTGTCCCTTCACCACCCTCTGGTGTCCCCTCATCACCTTCTGGTGTCCCCTCCTGCCCTATGGTGTCCCCTCATTACTCTCTGGTGTCCCATTACTCTGTGGTGTCCCCTCATCACCTTCTGGTGTCCCATCACTCCCTGATGTCCCCTCATTACTTCCTGGTGTCCCCTCACTGCCCTCTGGTGTCCTGTCACCACCCTCTGATGTCCATTACTCTCTGGTGTCCCCTCATTACCCTCTGGTGTCCCTTATCTGCTCCATGTCCTCTACTCTTTCTGCTAGCAAAGACCAGTGACTGCAGCATGGGGGCCACATCTGGGATGGACCCTGGAGGGGCAGGCATGTGGTTCCTTTGACACTCCACACAGAAGGCCCATGCAAGGCCATGTTCAACCAATGGGATGGAAGGGGGACACTGACCCTTTTGGCACAGGGCGGGCTCTGGTAGGGGGCAAGAGCCCAGGAGACTGTGTGGTTCGTCCTCAGCCTCTCCTGATGCTTCCAGGGCATGTCCATTTTCATGTAAACTTAAGAGACAGTGTCAACAGTAAAGAGCCTGCTGCCTGCCCTGACCTGGGGTCCCATGAGTAAGCAGCTCTACAACATCCCAGTACAGTGGGAAAACTCACCCATAAAACACTGACCAGGGCTGGCTGCGGTGGCTCACGCCGGTAATCCCAACACTTTGGGAGGCAGGCGGATCACAAAGTCAGGAGTTTGAGACCAGCCTGGCCAATATGGTGAAACCCTGTTTCTACTAAAAATACAAAAATTAGCCGGGCGTGGTGGCAGGCGCCTGTAGTCCCAGCTACTCGGGAGGCTGAGACAGGAGAATCGATTGAACCTAGGAGGTGCAGGCTGCAGTGAGTCAAAACCGCGCCACTGCACTCCAACCTGGGCAACAGGGTGAGACTCCGTCTTGAGAAAACAAAACAAAACCAAACACACAAACAAAAAGACACCGACCAGGCCCCTTCCTGTCCAGAAGCTGTGATACCATACAAACCCCGTCCACCTTACTCAGGAAGGTGCCTGAGATACTCCAGATCCTCTGGCTTGGCCTGGACACAATCAGGGTGTCCATGGAGCCCCAGAGGCTCTCCCTGCTTCCCCAAGCCTGGGCCAGAGAAGCCCTGGGGCCTGACATGCAGCCCCTCCATCCAGCAAGGCTAGGTCCCCAGCCTGGGCAGGAGGGAGATGTGACAGCCAATCTCCTTCCTAGATGTCTGTCCCCTTGGGGGTCTCAGCAGGGGTGTGGTTGCTCTCTGGTAGAGGGAGAGGCTCAGGACAACCTGACCCAGGTCACCTCTCCTCCCCTTCCCATATCCAAGGAAGGTTTGTAAAAGCCCAAAAGGTATAGGCAAGACCAAGGCCAACAGGGTTTGGGGAGAAGAGCTCACGGGACAGGGATGGAGACAGGCCCACAATGAAGGCACAGGGAGGGTCAGCAGAGTTGCACACTGGCCTCTGAAGACCCAGCCCCCAGGCTCCAAGGTGACAAGATCTCAGATAGCATTTCTGTTCCACGGGGTAGTGCAAGCTGCTTGAGGAAAACACCTGCAGCATGGGGTTGGGGGGAGGGGGGGTGCAGGGCACAGCCAGTGACCTTGAAGGATTCAGTGCACGGGATGTAAAGATCAAGGTTCCCCCAACACACACCACACACGCTACCCCACACACGCTGCCCACGAAAGGCCTCAGAACACTCGCTCCTGCCCCACATCCACACTGCTCAAGTCCAAATCAAGTCCTTCCTGTGGCACAAGAGCCTGTTGCCGCCTCCACCCCAGCCCCCAGGGACCACTGCCGAGTCCCAGGTGCTGCAGGGCAGATGGGGACCCAGGGACAGAGACTAGAGCGGACACCCCTCCTGGCACCAATGGCTTTCACCCAACTGGATCAGAAACATACTTGGCAACCAGAGATTAAATTATTCACATTGCAGTAAACTTCTTTTTAAGGTCTCTGAGAGTTACAATAGGAACATCATGTGCAAAACTGACGGCTGTCCAAGGGCCCAGCCGACAGACTGGCTCTCCCTGCCAGCTCGGCCAGGCCCTCCCCGAGCGGGGACACGCTGCAGGGCTTGGCTGAGCCCTGGTGGACAAGGCAAAGAGCCTTCCACCCCGCAATGGGGCTCGTGTCCCTCGGCAGCTCCCTGCTCCTTCACAGTAGAGGACCTGGGCCGCCCGGGACCATCTGCGCCTGGAGCCTCTCCCTGGCCACCACCAAGGGCTGACACGCAGGTGTGGGCAGCTCCTTCTGGGAAGGCCTACGACAACTGTGCGGAAGGTGTGGGTGCCCCCGCCATCCACTGTCCATCATGCTGAGTCCTGGTCCATGCTGCAGCCCAGTGCCTCAATGTCGCTGCTGATGTCCGAGATCATGCGGTCCCACTCATCCCCCTCTGAGGGCGCCGACCGGTCATCAGAGCTGCCCGTGGCCCTGTTCCCGTTGGTGGTGGAACTGGATGTGGTGCTCAGGGCCCGCCGGTGCCTGCCAAAGCTGTCAGTGATGATGCCGCGGCCATCCTTCACGCCAATGGTCTCCAGGAAGTTCTCGAAGTGCTGGCTGTCCTTCTCAGGGATGAAGGGCCTCAGACCTGCAGACACACAACACTCAGAATGGCATCTCCAGTTCGGCTCAGCCCACTCAGCTCTTCTCTCAGGGCTCAAAGCCCCCTGACAGGGCCACAGCTGCCCCTGGTGCATGGCCTTGGGGACCCTGATGCCATGCTCACTGCATCTAGCATCCTGGTTGAAATCATGCTTCCTGGGGCCAGACAGTTTGGCTAAAATCTCAACTCTGACAGACACTGCTGCTGGCCCTGACAGCTTACTGCCTCTGCCACATGCACACTCCCTGGCCTCAAGGCACCAGCACAGGCCAAGAACCTGTGGCCTCCTCTCATTCTCTATTAATCCTCACAAAGTCCCCATTTTACAGTGGGGAAAGCTGAGGCCCAGAGCAGTCCTCAAAGCCGCCTGCTGGCACCCGGCAACAAGGGTGCAATCCTCAGAGGCAGGCCTCATGCCAAAGTCCACTGTTTCCCTGCCATGACCTGGGTGACCGCCCCAACTCAGAGGGCTGCCCTCTTATTCAGGAAGCCTAGTGTGTCTCTCAGAATCTCTACTCCCCGCTGTGGAGGGGCAGACAGAGTCCCATGCCAGGAGGCGACGCAGGGCCCAGCACAGAAGGGGCAGGCACTGCTTAGACAGAACCTGTTGTACAGACAGGCTGCCCCAGCCTCCAGCCCTTCACGCTCCTAAGAGCGGGGAGCCCTGGGCAGGCAACCCACGTTTGCCACTGCCAGGTCGGTATGACAGTAACAAACCCACCTTCCTTGGTTTGCAGGGAAAACAGGCCCAGGACCCAGAAGCCTTCAACTGGCTACTAGTAACACGTTACTGCCAACTTGCTGTGTTCTAAGTGTTGGCAGAGGGAAACCACAGCTAAGTCACTGCCCCTGAGAGGTGTGGGGCCAATATCCAACTCTGCTGCTCAGACCACACAGCCCTCTAGCCGCACTGACCTAATGTGCCGAGCATTTTGGGGGTCTTGGCAAACGCTGGTCCTTCCGCCTTCAACTCCTACACATTCACCAAAACCCATGCCTCTCTGGCTCCTCCAGCACTCTTCTCCTAAATCTCAGTGTTGTGTTCACTCCCAGCCCTGCTCCAGGGGCATCTCTGCTGCTTCCTGGCAGGGCCCACCCAGCTCAGCTTGAGTTCCCAGGAGAATGAAGGCCTGTTGGTGGGCTCCCAACAGTACCTGGGAAAAGCCTTTCTGACTAATCACGGCAGATACCCCGATCTCTGGACTGTGCTCTCATGACCATCTCTGGTTCAAATCTCCCATCCCTGATGGAGCCCCTGCTGCACCCACTGAGGGGTCCATGAGCACATTCCCAGGAGGGATCAGCCTCCCCAAGCCAGGTTTGGACAAGCCACCCTCTTTTCAGGGCCCACTCACCAAGCAGCAGGAACTTGCGGCTGTCCCCGTAGAGCTGCCGCAGGTTGATGCAGAACTCGTGGATAGAGGCCCCATTGCGGTACTCGTGCAGCAGCGCTGCAAACTGCTGGATCTCCTGCGACGACAGCTTGGTGCGCAGCTGCAAGAGAGCAGAGCCAGGTGCAGGGCTGGGCACAGTGGGCAAGAGTCGGCAGTCGGGCCCACCCTGCCACAGCCACTAACCCCAGCCGGAGCACCAGCTGTCTCTGGCTTCACCTCTGCACAGGCTGGGGCATCAGAATGCCCACGATGTGTCCCCATCCTACCAGGCCTGGCACGGGGCCACCCAGAGGAGACCAAGGCACCTGGGCAGCTCCACTCTCCTGAGCTGAAACACAGAGTGCACTTGAGGGACAGGAGCCAGCAGGGCAGGGTGGAAGTTGGCAACCTGGCCCGGGGCCAATGCCTGTGCCCTTAGGCTACACACAGACACACAGGCAGATCAGGAAGACTTGAGTTTTTAATGACAGAACTATATAAGATGGGGAGGATAAAAATGTCTGGCCATGTGGCCTTGGAGGGGCCACCGTTCCCTCCCCTCCCCCAGGACCCAAAGCACAGGCCCACAGTCCAGCCCTGATGGCCACAGCACTCCCAACTCAGCCCCACTGACTCATGCTCTCCTAGACTATCCCCGGGAAAAGGCAGTGATGTGAGCAAAATTGACCAAGAGTGCTCTAGGTGACCTCACTCACTGCAGCCTGCCCTGCACTGCTCCTCCTCCTCCTCCTCCTCCCCTTTCCCCCATCCTCCCTGGGGCACTCTCCCTCATGCAGCCCAGCGTCCCTGCGGTGGAGGCCTACCGTCAGCATGTAGTCCTGCAGCAGCTCAGTGGCACTGGCGCTCAGCTCACTCTCACTGATGGTCTTGCCGTGGGGTGACGCACCACCCACATCCACAGATTCAGGGAAGCAGCTGCGAAAGAATGTGGTACGTGAGCAGGTGGCTTTCCCGACCCTCCATCCCACACGTTTCAGGAAACTTAATCCATGCCGTGTGTGTGGGTCCCTGTCCTTGAACAGAGGAATGTAAGTGATGATGATGAGAGGAGAGCTGGCCAGGCGTGCCGGGTGGTCAGCTTGGTCTGGTCCTGGGGCTCCCCAGGGGTGTGGCTCTGAGTTGGGCTCCGAGTGAAGGGAGGGAGTACATAGGTCAAGGCAGTGGGCAGCATTGCTGGGAGGGGGAAGGAGCCGGGGTTGGGGAGGTGGCAGGAATGGACAGCGAGAGAGGGTGAACTACTATAGAGCCCCAGGCGGTGGCAGAGATGGGCTGGAAGGCCAGCGCCTTGGCAGGCTTGGGCAGGGGAACAGCTCCATCCAACATGCCTATTACAAGCTCACTCTTAGGAGGCCATGGGAAGGTAGGCAGGGAGAAACCAAAGGGACAGCAAGGGCTCTAGAAGTCTACGAGGAGAGGGCGGCAAGCCAGGCCTCAGCCATTCACTAAGCTGGGGACAGTGGGTCTGGGGATGGCTTAGCAAGGGTGAGCTGAGATGGGGGAGCTGACTGGCTGCAGCCTGGACAACACTGGGCAATGCATTTGGTGCATGTCCCACCGCAGGGCTTGGTGGCATGTGCACTCACAAAGTGCTGGCTTCCACCTCGTAGGTCTCCTTAATGTCCACTTTTGTAGAAGAGTCATCTGTAAGGAAGATGCAGAAAACTAAGATGACTTTCAGGGACACAGTGGGGAGGCATTTTGAGTCCAGCCCACTGCTTATCTACAGGAGACAGCGGCAGCCCTGGCCTTCAGGGACCCTGCTGTCCTTCATCAAGCTGCCCGCACTCTGGAATGTGCTGTGTGCCTCAGGGCAGGGCTTCCCAGACTTGAGCCCACATACACCCCTCCTGGGGATCCTGGCAAATGCAAATCCTGCTGCAGGCTGGGCTGAAGTCCACATTCACCCATGGCCAGAGCCAACAAAAGCTGTCTTTGAGGTATCACTCATGTGCCAGGCAGGGTTGCTGGGGCTTTGTCTCCTTTAACCCAGGCACATATCACCCCTGTCTTCACTTGTAGACGAGGAAGTAAGTCAGAGAGGTTACGCAACTTGGCCCAGGTCACACAGCCGAAACCACAGTCAGAGCCGGGCAGTCTGACTCCCCACCTGAACCCAGCGAAGCCACAGGATTCCCAAGACCCTCAGACCAGCAAAGGGTCTGGCACTGAGCAGCTACATTCAACAAATGACATTAGGTCCGTGTGACACAGACTGTAATTTGCTATTTCAAACCTGAGGAAGGCACACTTCACACCAGCACAGGCAGTGAGTGAAAGCTTTGTGAGCGAGGCAGGTGAGTGTTGCGGAAAGGGTAAGATTTTAAATGGAAGCAGAGGGAGAGGCTGGGAGATAAAAGGGACATTTCTGGCACTAGGAACAAGGTAAGTATGGAGGGCAGAATAATGACCCCCCCAAAGATGTCCACATCCTAATCCCTGGAATTGGTGAATATGTTACCAATTTCAAAGGGGAGTAAAGGATGCTAATCAGCTGACCTTGAAATAGGGAGATGACCCTGGAGAATTTGGGTGGGCTCAATGTGATTTCAAGAGTCCCGAAATGCAGAGGAAGCTGAGAGTCAAAGGAAGATGTGACTGTGGAAGAGGTCACGTGGCTGGCTGTGAAGACAGAGGAAGGGCCATGAGCCAAGGCATGTAGCCACCTTTAGGAGCTGGAAAGACAAGGAAATGGCTTCTTCTCTGGAGCCTCCAGAAGGAACCAGCCCTGTGGACACCTCAACTTTAGCCCAGTGGGACCCACACTGGACTGTTAACGTATAGAATTATAAGAGAATATATTTCTGCTGTTTATGCTGCTGTGTTTTGGCATAGCTGTAGTAGAGAGAACACAGCAAGCAAAACTCCAAGGCAGAAATAAGCAGAGAATGCATGCATGTGCGTATGGGTGTGAGTAACATGTGCACATCTGTGTGTGGATCCCACGGGGAGGTCTTGGGAAAGGCTGGCAGGGGAAGAAGCCCACTTCAGAAGCCCCCAGTAGTGGTGTTACATGATGTGTTTACTTTATGAAAATTCATTCAACTGTATATGTATTGACTTGTGTACTTCTCAGTAAAAAAAATTATTAAAGAAAAAAAGGCCCTTTGGGAATTTTAAAGTAAGAGGGCCAAACCAATCACACTAAAACTGAATGTTTAATTACAGCTCGATAAATCATCTGCTACTCATACGGTACATTCCTCTGGATAAGCTGCTGACTTCTAAGCCTCCACTTCCCCATCTCTAAAATGGAGATGAAGATTGCACCTATTTCACTGGGCCACCAAGGACTAAATGAGATGGAGAGGATGCCTGAGAGCTCAGCAGCTGTCCTCTCTGCAGCTGCTGGGCCAACACAGGGCGTGCGGTGCCCACAAAGGGCTCTGGCACCAGCAGCAAGAAAGGGAAGGACGAGGCACTGAGGAGCAACCTTACACCAGCACAGGCTTCCCTAGGGTTCTCCACCATTTACTCTCTTCACTGAGATGTGCGAGTTACTGGGGAAAGGGCAGAGGGCTGGGACTTATCTCCATAAAAAGAAGAAATTGTATTCAACAAGCCACAGTTTCCAACAGCCTTTTTTTTTTTTTTTTTTTTTTTTTTTTGTATTTTTAGTAGAGATGGGGTTTCTCCATGTTGGTCAGGCTGGTCTCGAACTCCCGACCTCAGGTGATCCGCCCGCCTCAGCCTCCCAAAGTGCTGGGATTACAGGCGTGAGCCACCACACCCAGCCTCCAACAGCTTTTTATGCACCTCATTTACATAACCCATTAATCCTCAATAAGTAATAGATCTGAAAAACAGATGATGTTTTTGAAGACTTAACTCAAGTGAGCTTGCTGATGAAGTGTTTTCAATGGACTAACAGACTCCTGAAAATGCTGTGTGGGCCATGCAGGAGGAGGCAGCTCTGGGGTACCTTCCATTCTTCCCCGTCTGCCACTGCTCCACCACTGCCAGCTGGCCTCCCAGGGCAGCCTGAGCAGCTTCCCATGGGTCTGGCCATGGTCCTGGAAGAAGTTTCACATTAAGAGCAGCCATGGTCTGGGCATACTGAAAAGGAGGCTTCCCAGACCCACTCTCAGCCTCCCCAATTCCATCACAGGCCCCAATGCTAGGAGCCTTCTCCAGGCTCTTTGTTCTGAGTTAACTGAAGTGACTTTAGCCACAAGTGGTTCCAAAAAAGTGTTCACAGACCCCAAATTTATTCCAGGAAGCCATCGTGCTGACCTGGTGCAACTCGCTCAAGGACAGGTGACATTTCTGCCTTCATGAAACCCTATGGGCTAATGTGAACAGCAAAGTTTGGAAACAAAAGGCCACCATGTCACGGCAGTAACTGCGCTATTCCAGGAGTAACTCATGGGGAGCTGGGGGCCACTGCAGTAGCCCCTCCTGTCCCTGCTCCCACCCGCTGCCCACTCTCACTCAACATACCGCTGTGCAGGGACAGGTGGTGGGTGGGGGTAGAGGCCCCATCAAATATCGCTCTGTCCAGAAAGTCGATGGTGGACTCCGTGTAAACAACCTGGAAGACCTGGCCTAGCAGACAGCAAAGCTCCTCCGCAGCAACCTGCAGTGGGGGACAGCAGCTGCTCGGTCAGTCTGGCTGGAGACTGCGCCTTCCCAGGCGGCTTCCAGGATACCTGGGGCAGCCCAGATGCTCAATAAACATGAATGAAGAGTGGATGCCAGAACGTGTCCCTCTGCCTTTCACCCAAACGGGTGTCAAAAGAGAGACCCAGCCAACTGTCCCAGGACTCTATCTAGGACTGCCACATGGCCCAGAGGTGGTATTCCAAGTGTGAGGGGACTGTGCAGGGCACAAGTGTTAGCTGCCAGCCCAACGTCCTCTTTCCATTAGCCTGACCTATCAACACCCTCACAACCCTATCCCAGCCCAGGAAAGAGGTGAGAGGAGATACCATCAGTATCACAGCCCACCCGGAGGCATTTCTAACAGCTATAAAACAGTTTTATAACAGTGTGCTGTCTAAAGCAGAGGCTCTCAACTGGGGCAATTTTTGTACCCCTCCCAGGGGACACGTAGCAATATCTGGAGACATTTTCAGCTGTCACAAGGGGAGAAGCTGGGATGCTGCTCAACACCCTACAATGCACAGGGCAGCCTCCCACAATGGAAAATTATCTGGCTAAAAATGACAGTAGCACCAACACTGAGAAATGCTCATTAGAGGTTATTTAAGGTGGGTGGTCACTAGTATCCATTTTACAGATACGGAAATTAAACAGAAAGGTGTTAAGTGACTGCCATGGCCCCACAGCTACTGGGTGGCTGAGGAAGCCCCAAACCCCAGCCTACAAGGGCCCAGCCCTTGGCTCTTTGAGGTCATGAGGAATCTGCAAGCACAGTCCTGAACACCAGGCAGGTCTAGGATGCAGCCCCCAGGCAGTTGACCGCCGCTGCCCGCCCATCAGCGTGGGCGCACCTTGAAGAATGATAAGCAAAAAGCTCAGTGGCCAGGTGGTCTCAGAGAAGTTGCTGGGGGTTGGAGATAGGAGAGTCAGAAAGCATAGGGGTGGAGACTGGTGGGGAGCCTGGGCCTGGGGCAGGACCTGGGATGCAGCCATGGGTAGAGGAGCTGTGGGCAGGGCCAGGATGGGGGCAATGCCTGGGGCAGGGTTGAGCAGAGAGAGGTGGGGCTGGGTGGGGACTAGGGTGAGGCGGGGACAAGCAACGGCAGAGGAAGTAGCTGGGGCCAGGGCAGTGCCCAGCACTGTGCTGGGTGTGGCCAGGGTGGGGCCACGGGTGGGGCTGGCCATCAGCAGCGTTTGGGAGGAGCCAGTTCTGAGTAAGTGGGGCGAGAAAGTCTCACCTTGCTCTCTGCAGCCAGGATGACCAGGCAGCATGCCTCCACGGGCCCAACTGCACTCTCCGACAGGGAGCCTGCACTGAGGCCTCTGGAACTTTCCGCACACAGACTCTGGCTGGGGGAGATCCCTGGGTCCTGGGCTGAGAAGTCAACACCGTCTCAGTTTAGTGCAGTGGAAGGGCAGGCATGGGGGCACTTGAGGCAACAGCTGAGGCTGCTATGGCAACAGGCTGAGAGGATCTTTACCTGGCTCAGGCACCCACAGAACGACCCAGGCCTGCACCAGACACACCTCGCTTCTCTAAACAAGGGTGGGAACACGCGACCCCTGAGCTCCAAGGGCACCAGAGCTGCATGTCATCCTGCAGTTTCACACGCTTCAAGTTCATGTACAATAGACCACATATACAACCTTGAGAACAGTCACCTCCAGGAGGTTTCCATGTGTTCTGAGGGAGTTCCCTTCTTACAGATGGGTAAACTGAGGCATGGGGAGGTGAAAGGCCGGGCCTGAGGGTGTGTGAGCTGCACAATCTAGATGGTCAGACCCCAGTGCCCTTGTTTCTAACATCCTACCCATCGCCTCCCTAGACAAATGAGGTTCTCCTGAAATACATGGAGCAACTCAGTGGTTTTCCTGATGGCAGAAGGGAGGCCAATCCCCAGGAAGCAGGGCTCTCACCAGCAGTTCGGACCACCCTGGGAGGACTTCAGGACTGAAAACAAAATCTAGAAGTGCCACTAGTGCCAGGGTGTCGGAGGGCAGGCCAGCCTCAGGAGGGAGAGGAAGGCCGTCCCAGGCCAGACGCAAAGTGGGCACATGCACAGAGACAAGGGCTCCATAAGGAACTGTACCTCAAACCCCACAGTGAGACTCCTGGGACTGCTCTGTCCCTATGGCAGCCACTGGCCACAGGACTACTGAGTATGCAAAATGTGATGAGTCCACATTGAAAAGTGTGCGTGCAAACTATACACAGGGTTTCAGAGGTAGGCAAAGAAAGAATGCTATGTAGCTCAACGATTTTTATATTGATCATATACTGAGGTGATAATGTTTTGGGTACGGAGGGGTAAATAAAATATATTATTGAAAATAATTGGCCAGGCGCAGTGGCTCATGGCTGTAATCCCAGCACTTTGGGAGGCCAAGGCAGGTGGGTCACCTGAGGTCAGGAGTTCAAGACCAGCCTGGCCAACATGGTGAAACCCCGTCTCTACTAAAAATACAAAAAAATTAGCTGGGCATGGTGGCTCATGCTTGTAATCCCAGCTACTCAGGAGGTGGAGGTTGCAGTGAACCAAGACCACACCATTGCACTCCAGCCTGGGCAACAAGAACCAAACTCGTCTCCAAAAAAAAAAAGGCAGGCACGGTGGCTCATGCCTGTAATCCCAGCACTTTGGGAGGCCAAGGCGGGCGGATCACAAGGTCAGGAGATCAAGACCATCCTGGCTAACACAGTGAAATACTATCGCTACTAAAAATACAAAAATTTAGCCAGGCGTGGTGGCGGGAGACTGTAGTCCAAGCTACTCAGGAGGCTGAGCTTGCAGTGAGCTGAGATCACACCACTACACTCCAGCCTGGGCGACAGAGCGAGACTCTGTCTCGAAAAAAAAAAAAAATTTTACTTTTTTTCTTTTTTGATATGAGTTTGGTAAGAAATCTCTACCTTTTAAACATTTTTTAAATGTTGCCTCCCTGGTGTGTGCCTGTGGCAGTTCTCAAGGAAGCAGAGCGGGCAGCCTAAGGATGCGGGCAGCCAGTTGTGTGCCTCTCCTGTATCATCCAGGAAGTGCTACCATGGGTGCACGGGTGACCCTGCCTCATCTGGCACCAACTCAAGTCACCACCCTCCAAGCAGTTCCTGCTACATGGACCCTATTGCAGCTAGACCTGGCCCCCAAATTCCCCACTCCTGTGCTATACCAAATACCAGGGTACTTTTGGTCCAAAGAGGCACAGAGACTTGCTTGCACATAGCAGGCAGCAAGTAAATGTTAGCTATTCACCTGCTAGTCTCTTATGTTGAGAACTCTGGATTCCTAATCCTAAACCCAGCATGGCGGCCCAGTGCAGTGGCTCATGCCCATAGTCCCAACACTTTGGGAGGCGAAGGCAGGAGGATTGCTTGAGGCCAGGAGTTCAAGACCAGCGTGGGCAACATAGAGAGACCTCATCCTTACAAAAAATTTTAAAATATTTTAAAAATTAAAAAATAAACACAGCATGCCTCATGTAACACAGGGGACACACAACTGCTCCAGTGTATCCGCAAAAACAAGGAAGATGGCCCCCAGGACACAGGGATTCACTCTCTTCCTTTAAACCAAAAGTTCTCTCAAAGACCAGAGGTCCTGTTTTTCATCTATTTTTGGAAAGTTTCTCCTATAGCGCTCATTCTCTCTCCATTAAAAAAAATCTGTTATCCATTTCCTTTAGCAATGTTTTCTAATAAGTAAAGCTGAGAAACTGTCATGCAGCAGAAGAAATAAAGGGGGGAGCCTATCTCCCCTCCCTACCAGCTTGAAACACCTCCAAGAAGCCAGTCAGAAACCAGTCTCCTCACTCCTTGTCCCTAAGGATGTCCCAGGCCTAAGGCCTCCCACAGGGTCCAAAGGTAGAAAAACAAGAGGGTCACCATGGTGTCGGACAGTATGGCTGGAAGTAGCCACCAAGCCAGCCTTCTAAGCCAGATAGGGTGAGTAATGTACATGTGTGTAGGTGTGGTGTGTGCCTGTGTTGGGGAGGGTGTACACAAGTCTAAGCTATTGCTACACAGAGAACAAAATAGAGCAACAGCCACCTTCATAAACCCCGCCAGTGTTCCCTGTGTAGTTTGTGACCACAGCAACCCCAAGCATCTAGACTCACAGGCTTTCTGTGGACTGCTCTCAAGAGCGCACTCAAGCTGGCAGCTTCATGGCTCAAGGGGTCAATAATGAACACACTCGCCAGATTCTCAATGAACTACTGACCTTAAGTGGAACAACAACTTCCCCTCTCTGCTACCTAAAACACAGTGTGTGGTCTAGGCAGACCCACTGTGACCCCTTCACACCCTGCCACTGGCCCTCTGGAAATGAAAGGCTTTGGGATCAACCCAGTCACCAGCAGAGATCCAAGGGGCCCAGGATACTGTCCCCACTGCAACGCCAGCCTCGAAACTCAGGGGCAAAATGCAGGGAGGGTGAACCATGGTCTCTCCCCTCATCCTCAGTGGCCTGAAGGCCTGGGCTGGAAGCTGCTGGAAATTAATGGGCAGTTTGGGCTAGGGTCCAGTGAGGCAGCACTGTACTCACCACAGCCAAAAAATAACATTCTGCCCAATTCTATCCCATTGTGAAAGCAGCAGACAGCAAGGACACACAAAGAGTAACCTCCATGACCAAGAGCTCCTGGGAGGTCTGGGTCTCATCTTTGCTGTCCCAGGTTTGAGGACACTGTGCAGAGCTCAAAATGTCAGTCAAGCTGAGGTGAGGTTCCTACCCACTGCACTCTCTCTAGGCTCCACCACACATGGGCAGAGGGGCAACTCCACTGTACCCAGAGGGAGTCAATAGGAGCCCCGCCGGGCAGAGGAACAGGATACCAGTCCTAAATACTGTATCCCAGTATTACTGAGTCCCCAAAGGCTCTTAGTGTGACAGTGACCCCCAGTGTCTGGTAACTGATCTCAAGCCCTCTTCTGGCTGATCTCAGAGACAGGAAAGACAATTATTGGTCATGACAAACAGCAGCACCCAACACGAAGCTGCAAAAACTGTCTCCAGAACTTCATAAAATTCACACATGTACTCCTTAGGACAAGGACCCTCCTGACCCCTGACCTCCTGTACCTGTCTTCAGGACCACCAGGTGCGCAGCGTCATCCCGAACATAGGAGACAGCGGCGATGTCATGGATGGGCACCCTGAGGATGATATCCTCCCCGTCCCTCCAGGCCAGCTTGACGTTGTACGCAGACAGGCTGAGCACAGCATCGTGCTCCTGAGTCAAGTGTCCCGGAAGCTGGTGGGCTCTCTGGAAGGAACCACAGGGCGTCAGAAATGCAAACTCAGCTGTCAACCGGCATGGGGTGCTTCTCCTGAGAATATTGTGCTGGCCGATGTCACACATGTGACAAATGCTGAGTGAATAAGGTCAGTGTTATTCCCCTCAGAACAGTGCTTATTCCAGGGACACCAATGTATTCAAACCATTTGGGAGATTCTTCTGACACTGCCTTCAGATTCAGACTTACAGCACGTGGTTTGAAATATCTTGAAAATGTAAATTTTGGAAACAGCCCAAAATCACATGGAGCAAGACTTGAGAATCAAGTTAATATCCATACTAAGGAATAGTCTTTATGGCCAAGAGCCAAGTGTACCCATAATGTGATGGGACTGGCTCATTCCTCACAGCCACGAGGCCAAGAGTACAGGGACCAAGGGCTGGTGGGGGCTGAGGGCTAGTGCACAGGGTTAAGAGGATAGGGTTACCTTTGCATTGTCTATGAAATGCAGGATTTCAGTCCTACTGGAGGGATTCAGGTATCCTGGTATGGACGTTAACTGACCTAAATACTGAAAGAAAGTGAAGAAAAAAATGCCATGAGAAATGGGAGCTGAGCCAACACCACCATCACTACTGCCGAGAGCACAAACCAAGTGCTTCATACTCAGGCCACCAGGCCCATGGGTCTCCATTCCGGCTCACGTGGAGGCCCAACTCTAGGAAGAGAGTCCTGGGTTCTTTTTTTTTTTTTTTTTTTTTTTTGAGACGGAGTCTCGCTCTCTCACCCAGGCTGGAGTGCAGTGGCGCGATCTCGGCTCACTGCAAGCTCCGCCTCCCGGGTTCACGCCATTCTCCTGCCTCAGCCTCTCCGAGTAGCTGGGACTACAGGCGCCCGCCACCACGCCCGGCCAATTTTTTGTATTTTTAGTAGAGATGGGGTTTCACCGTGGTCTTGATCTCCTGACCTCGTGATCCACCCGCCTCGGCCTCCCAAAGTGCTGGGATTACAAGCGTGAGCCACCGCGCCCGGCCCCTGGGTTCTTACAGAAATCTCTACTGGCTGAGGACAGTGCTGCCCCATCTCCTACTATTCTACAGTGAAGGTCATCATCAAAAGTCCTGCAATGGGCATCCCAAACCACTAGTACCAAAACTACTAGTTTTGGTAGAATCTGTATTCTAAAACAGGGATGGTCAGTGTTTTCTAGTCACTGCTGGGAAAACTGAAAACAATGGCACCATGCACAACTTCACTAAAAAATAAACTTCCTCAATTGCAAAGGTCAACACAGCTGAGAAATGAGCATAAATAGAGAAATGAAGTGCTATGGTTTCAATGTGTCCCCCAAAAAGCATGTGCTGGAAACTTAGTCCCCACATGCAACAGTGTTAAGGGTGGGGACATTAAGAGGTGATTAGGCCAGGTGCGGTGGCTTACGCCTGTAATCCCAGCACTTTGGGAGGCCAAGGCGGGCAGATCACCTGAGGTTGGGAGTTCGAGACCAGCCTCACCAACATGGAGAAGCCCCGTCACTACTGAAAATACAAAATTAGATGGACGTGGTGGCGCATGCCTGTAATCGCAGCTACTCGGGAGGCTGAGGCAGGAGAATTGCTTGAACCAGGGAGGCAGAGGTTGTGGTGAGCCAAGATTGCACCATTATACTCCAGCCTGGGCAACAAGAGCAAAACTCCATCAAAAAAAAAAAAAAGAAAGAAAGAAAGAAAGA
>NW_026652924.1:15780-20113 GCF_009828535.3 Hylobates moloch
AAAGAAAGAAAGAAAGAAGGAAGGAAGGAAGGAAGGAAGGAAGGAAGGAAGGAAGGAAGGAAGGAAGGAAGGAAGGAAGGAGAAAGAAAGAAAGAAAGAAAGAAAGAAAGAAAGAAAGAAAGAAAGAAAGAAAGAGAGCTGATTAGGCCACGAGAGCTCTGCCCTTGTGAGCAGATTAATGCTGTTATCCTGGGAGAGGGTTTGTTATCTCAGGAGTAGGTTCCTGATGAAAGGATGAATTTGACCTCCTTCCCTCTCCTGCCTTCCACCTTTCACCCTGGGATAACATAAGATGCAGATGCAGTCCCTCACCAGCTGTGCCCTTCAACCTTAAATCTCCTAGCCTCCAGAATGATACGATTTTTTTTTTTTTTTGAGACAGGGTCTCATTCTATCACACAGGCTGGGGTGCAGAGGCGTGATCTTGGCTCACTGCAACCTCTGCCTCCCAGGCTCAAAGCAATTGTCCCATCTTAGCCTCCTGAGTAGCTGGGACTACAGGTGTGTGCCACCACGCCTGGCTAATTTTTGTAGAGACAGGGTTTTGCCATGTAGCCCAAGCTGGTCTCAAACTCTTGGACTTAAGCAATCTGCTCACCGCAGCTTTCCAAAGTGCTGGGATTACAGGTGTGAGGCACCATGCCCAGCCTGGAAATTTCTATTCATTATAAATTTCCCAGTCTGTGGTATTTGTTATAGCAGCACAAAATATTTAGTAAACAGGTTTTTTTGGTCACACATGGCCGTGAGGCACTCGGCTTAGCAAACC
The DNA here is from genome assembly GCF_009828535.3 of Hylobates moloch. Taxonomy (NCBI): domain Eukaryota; kingdom Metazoa; phylum Chordata; class Mammalia; order Primates; family Hylobatidae; genus Hylobates; species Hylobates moloch. The sequence continues at coordinate 16,550 of NW_026652924.1, forward strand.
TCCATAACGCAGGGCCTCAGGTGTAGAAGGCTGTGGGCAGCAGCACTGTACCTGCTGTGCTCCTGCCTGCATCTTACCAACCACCATAACATTTTTAATGTCTCTGTTTTTGAAAATGGGTTGCTGATTCTTCCCAAGAACAGGCTTCTTGCACTCAACATTTCTCAGTTGTTCATTACCTCACACAGTTAAGTTCTCTACTAAAAAAGAATGAAATGGGACTTTCCAATTTCCTGTCCAGCTTGTAAAGGGCCCAGAAGTCATCACTCCCATCCTCACAACAAGAAAGCTGGCAAACTTAAAATCAATGACTATTCTTAGATCCATCAGATAATTGAGGTCACATGAAAAAACAATAACCCCAAAGATGGAGAGACAGATATGCAATGCTAAGAATCACAGCTCATTGCAGGGCAGAAACCCTAGAGCCAGCATCAGCAGAGAGGAAAGGGGAACTGACAAATGGCAGAGACTGAGCATGGACCAGTATGAGACAAAAACTCCAGGGGAACAGTCATTGGGGAGGTCCCCATACCAGTCTGAGTTTTACCTCCAGGAGCCCCACCAGGCTCTCAGGGTGAGACTGGAGAAACATCTCATACTCTGGTAGGAGGAGGGAAAAATACATCATTTAAAAGTATAACCAGGCCAGGTGTGGTGGCTCATGCCCATAATCCCAGGACTTTGGATGGCCAAGGCAGGAGGTTTCCTTGAGGCCAGGAGTTTGAGACCAGCCTGGGAAACATGGTGAAACCCTATCTCCACAACAAGAACAACAACAGCAACAACAACAACAAAATAGTTGGGTATGGCAGTGTGCCTGTGGTGCCAGCTACTCAGGAGGCTGAGGTGGGAGGATTATTTGAGCCCAGGAGGTTGAGGCTGCAGTGAGTCATGATGGTGCCACTGCACTCCAGTTTCCCAACCAACAAACAAAGGGCTCAGAGGTCATCTCAAAAAAAAAAAAAAAAAAAGAAAGAAAGAAAGAAAAAGGCATGACGAGAGCATTCTGCTATCCTTAACAAAGGCCCTTCCTCAAGGAAAACTATTTTACCAGAGCCTAACCACCTAGGGGTAAGCAAACACCCAATTCCTGCCTCCTCTATCGTTTATGTCTCTCCTAAGGGGGAGGAAAAAAACAAAACTGAGAAGCACATGTGAAGGCCATGGCCCAGGGACACAGGCTCACTAAAACACTGAGACCTAATACCAGGACTACTGAACACTTCCTCTCCCCTGAAAGCCACATCAACAGGACCCCTGTGTAATAACAGGGATGCACACCTATAAGAACTGCAGGCCTCAGGCGCTATTTAAGAAGGAATCTTGAAGAAAACCCAAAAACAGTGGAAGACAAAAACAAGGACACACAGGAGATTTTTATCCCCCAGCATCTACAAGGGCAGCAAACAGTAAACATAGCCCAACTCCCAGCCAGACAAACATACCTCACACTAAGGCCTATTAACCTGACGCCTAAGTTCCTCATATCAGAACCAGACTCAGACCTGGTGGAGATTTTGGAACTACCAGATTGGGAATTTAAAACAACTACAATTAATATGGTAATGGCTCTAATGGAAAAAGTAGACATCATGTAAGAACAGATAGGCAGCATAAGCAGAGATGGAAACCCTCAGCAACAATCAGTAGGAAATGCCAGAAAGCAAAAGTCCTGTAATAGCAATGGGGACTGCCTTCGACAGGTTCAAGAGGCTGGACACAGCCAAGGAGAGACTCTCTGAGCTTAAGAATACGTCAACAGAAACTTCCAAACGTGAAAAGCAAAGGGAAAAAAGAATGAAAGAAAGAAAACAGAATATGCAAGAACTGTGAGACAGTTACAAAAGGTGTAACATATGTGCAATGAGGATATCAAGAGAAAGAAAAGAACACAATAACTATCTGGAGTAATGAGAAGTTCCCCAAACTAATGTCAGACACCCACCCACAGATCCAATAAGGTCAGAGAACACGAAACGGTAAAAAGCAGGGAATCTACACTGAGGCAAATCACATCAAACTGCAGAAATCAAAGACAAAAAGAAAATCAGAAAGGAAGATTATCTCTTTGCAGAAATCTAGGAATTTTTTCCACAGGAAAACAACATCCTACCTATAAAATGGCAAGAACAAGAGTGACACTGGATTTCTCTTCAGGAACCATCCAAGCAAGAAGAGAGAGGAGGGAACTATTTGATTCTGTATCCAGTGAAATTATCCTTCAAAAGTGAAAGAGAAATGAAGATTTTTCTCAGAAAAATAAAAACTCAGGGATTTAACATTTCAAGAAAAGTTAAAAGAACTTTTTCAGAGAGAATGAAAATGATTTGGTCAGAAACTCTGATCTATGTAAAGAAGGGGAAAAGCATCAGAGAAGAAATAAATGTAGGTAAAATTAATCTTTTATTTTTCTTATTTTAATTGCTCTAACACATTAACAGTTTGTTCAAAATAAAATTTGTGTATTGGGTGACTGTAGCCTAAGGATAAATGAAATAAATGACAGCAATGTTATAAGCGGTGGGAGGACTGCATTGGGAATACTTGGTTACAAGATATTTGCACTACCTGTGAAGCAGCACAGCATTATTTGAAAGTGGATTTTGATTAGTTGTGAATGTATATTGCAAACCCTAAGGCAAACACTAAAATAAATATATATATATATATATATACACACACACACATTTTTGAGACAGGGTCTTGCTCTGTCGCCCAGGCTGGAGTGCAGTGGCACGATCACAGCTCACTGCAGCCTCAACCTCCCAGGCTGAAGCAATCCTCCCACCAGTAGGTGAGACTACAGGCACATGCCACCAGGCCCAGCTAATTTTTGTATTTTTTGTAGAGACAGATGGGGTTTTGCCATGTTGCCCAGGCTGCTCTCGAACTCCTGAGCTCAATCCATCCGCCCACCTCGGCCTTCAAAAGTGCTGGGAATACAGGCATGAGCCACCGCACCCAGCCTGTATTTTTTGTTTTTTCTTTCTTTCTTTTTTTTTTTTTTTTAACAGACAGGGTTTCGCCACATTGCCTAGGCTAGTCTCAAACTCCTGGGCTCAAGTGATCCTCCTGCCTTGGCCTCCCAAAGTGCTGGGACTACAGGCATGAGCCACCATGCCTGGCCAAAAGTTTTAAACAAAAAATTAGTAAATTGAATCCAATAATGTATTAATAATTATACACCACGACCACGCAGGATTTATCCCAGGTGTGCAAGGCTGATTCAATGTTCAAATATCAATTGTTATAGCGGGGGCGGTGGCTCATGCCTATAATCCCAGCATTTTGGGAGGCCAAGATGGGTGGATCACCTGAGGTCAGGAGTTCAAGACTAGTGTGGCCAACATGGTGAAACCCCGTCTCTACTAAAAAAGAGAAAATCAGGCTGGTCATGGTAGCTCACACCTGTAATCCCAGCACTTTGAGAGGCCAAGGCAGGTGGATCACCTGAGGTCAGGAGTTTGAGACCAGCCTGGCCAACATGGCAAAACCCCGTTTACACTAAAAATACAAAAAAAAAAAAAATTAGCTGGACGTGGTGGCAGGCGCCTGTAATCC